>NC_067473.1:126925758-127203258 GCF_947179515.1 Apodemus sylvaticus | reverse complement strand
TTTAATGTGCTTGAAATTGGGCCTGCAAGCTCTCTTTGTGGTCTCTCCACCTTTGTAAATAGTAGAACCCAGCATGCGAAATTTCTGCAAAATAAGACACTCTTTGTGTTTACATACTATTTGAATCTGGTGTATCATTCTTTGGTGAATCATGGACCCTTACATTTGGAGACTCTTGTCTGGGTCTAGAGACTCTTGACTGGCAACCCCCTGACACAAATAGTAGAGTGTTTTTCTGATCAGTAAGTACAGGCTCCCAGTTTTTTTGTTTGTTTGTTTTTTGTTTTTTGTTTTTTTCCTAGTCCATCTATATGTTTCTGTTTCGGGTTTAATCTGGAGGCCAAGAGGGATAAAACAGCCAGCCAGCCAGGGGCAACAGAGGACACTCCTGACCCGCTACCAAAAGCAGGAGAACTTGCTAGTTCTCATCTGAATTCTGAAGTGCTTGTGGGTCTGTGGGCCTCCCATGGGTAGCAAGGAAGACCATCTGAGACAGCCTTTTCATTTTGTTTTTGTTTTCCAGGAATGTTCTTCTGTGTCTTCTGGGTATATTCTGTTTGTGTTTTTTGTCCTCTTGTACAATTTTTTTCTTTGATTCCTAGGATTGAACAGGCAGAAATTTCTCCCCTGGGCTTGGTCCTGAACCATTTTAAGGACTTCAGCAGAGTCTTGGAAGACTCCAGTCTGGTTGTTCTTCCCTGCAAACTAATCATCTTTTTCAGGAATGAATGGCCCTGCAAAAAAAAAAAAAAAAAAAAAAAGTAGCATGGCCTGAGGAGGGGGGCTTTCCATCTCCCCATCACTTATAAGGTGAAGGTTTAATTTATGAGGCCTGGGACTATCTGAACCAAGTACCATATGTCACCATGTAGCAATACCTGGTTGAGAAGCTCCCTGTTTGGAGACCTTTTTGTTATTGGCCTTGCCACTTGACTTTAAAGGAGCGTCAGCCTTGGCCTTGGGCCTTGCTCCCCGCTTTCTGATCCTGAGGAGGATCTCTGTCCCCCTCTTATGTTCCTGCTTCTGCCACCACTGCCCATGCTCTGCCAGCATACGAGGAGGGAAGAATAGACCCTGACTCCTCTGACTGTCCTGACTCCATTTGGAGTCTACCTAACACTCTGGCCTGTACAGCTTAGAGGGCTGACTCCACTATGGCCTTACCCCTCTGACCTACATGACCCCCAGATGCTCAGGGGAGACAATTCATGATATATATGCCATTTGCCAGTAATGATCTTTACAATGGGAACTTGCAGAACTTCCCAGTTTTAGACCATCAGCTCTCACAGGTCTTCTAGATTCAACATGCTGACTCACCAGCCCACCTGGGAAGACTGTCAGCAACTGCTCCAGGTCCTCTTCATGACAGAGGAGAAAGAGGATCATGGGAGCCACTTGGAAATTAGCTCTGGGAGCAAATGGGCTACCCACTCAAGTCCAGGCTGAAATGGATGCTGCCTTTCCTTTGACTCGACCCAATTGGGATTTTAATATTGCTGAAGGTAAGGAGAGGCACCGATTCTACTCCCAGATTCTGATGGGGGTGGGGGGCTCTGAGAGGCTGCCAGATGGCCCAGAAATTTATCTATAGTGAGTCAGATGATACAGGGAAAGAATGAGAGCTCCAGGGAATATCTATAAGATTTTTTTGAAGCCTCTCAGTCCTACACACCTTTTGACCCAGAGCACCAGTTAGCTGTGAACTTGGCTTTTGTTAAACAAGCTGCCCCTGGCATCCATTGGAAGCTTCAGCCACTGAATGGCTTTGCAGCCTGCCTCTGGCACCCAAAAGACAGCCTTTATATGCTTTGAATGGCAAAACTTGGAGAAAGGCTTCAAGGGACAACTGACTTGGGCATACCTGCCTCAAGAATTCAAGAATTCACCCACCATCTTTAATGAGGCACTGCATGAGGACTTGGGTGAGTACTAGTAGGTACATCCCCGAATAACTAAGTTCCAATATAGAGATGACATCCTGATTGTGGGGATAGTGTGGACGAGTTGGGTGGGTGGGGAAGGTTGTGATTTGGAAACATGCTAAGAGGCCACATGAGACCTGCTACAGGAGCTGAGTCAACTTGGCTACTAAGTGTCTGTGAAGCTTTGTCAACTTAAGTTAACCTATCTCAGGTACATATCAAAGGGAGCTAGCTAACTCATGCTGTCAAATGCCTGGAAGCAAACCATCCTTAGCATCCTAGTTCCATCAACATAAAGGCAAGTATGGAAATTTCTGGGATCTGCTGGGTTTTATAGGCTTTGGGTGCCAAACGTTTATATGAGGTCACCAGGGGCCAAGCAGACAAAACCGAATGGACCCCTGAGATGGACATGACTTTTAAGACTCGAGGAAGTGTCTCATTGTAGGAACCAAGCTTGTCCCTCCAAGATATTCACAAACGTTTCCATCTGTATGTGGATCAGAGAGAGGGAATAGCAAAGTGGGTGCTCACCCAAACTTTGGGACCATTGGAAAGACTTGTGGCTTATTTATCTAAGAAGCTTGACCCAGTAGCCCAAGGATGGCCAGTCTGCTGCTGGATCATGGCTGCCACTGCCCTACTAGTCGAGGATGCTAACAAAATAACTATGGGGCAGGAACTTGTTATCACCCCCACCACCACCATGCTATTGAGGGGACTTTCAAAAATCCACCCAGCTGGTGACTTTCCAGTGCCAGACTTGTGCAATTTAGGCTCTACTTTTGAATCCCCCTCACATTAGATATAACCCATCATCTTCCCTAAACCCAGCCACCCTGCTACCTGACCCATTCTCAGACATGCAGCATGATTGCTTTATGGTTCTGGAGCATGTCCAGAATATCATGCTGGAATTGACTTGACCCTGGCCAGATGTGGTATGTATCTACTTCGTGGATGGGAACAGATTCATCCAGAATGAAGTCAGCTCTGTGGGGGCAGCAGTGGTGGACTTGGACTCTTTGGGCAACTGCTTTGCCACCAGGAACATCAGGCCAGAAAGCTGAACTAAAGTCTCTAACTCAGGTTTTAAAACTGGCAAAAGGAGACATAGCTAACAGCTACTCTGACAGCAGACACGCCTTTGTCACAGCTCATGTACATGGGTCCATATACTAAGGGAAGGGATTATTAACTGCTGAAGGAAAAAACATCAAAAATAAGGAAGGAATACTTGCTTTATTGGAGGCATTATGGTTTCCCCTCAAAGTGGCCATAATTCATTGCCCAGGGCATAAAAAAGGGACATCAGAAATAGCCCAAGGGAACAGGCTAGCTGATAAAGCCAAAAGGGAAGTCACCCAAGCCTCCACTGCTGACATCCTGGTAGCTTTGTTGTCCTCTGTGCTTTCAGTCATCCCTGAATATACTGCTGAAGACAAAGGATATCAGGTGAAATGCCAAGGAGTTTACAGAAGAAACAGATGGTTGCTGACCTTTGAAGGCTGCCCCATCCTACCTAAGGAGTTTTCTAAGCAACTCATCTATCAGACTCATCAAGCTTCACACCTGGTCACCGAAAACTAAAAGAACTGTTGTGAGGGGCAAGGTTCTTTGACTTAGGACACTTAGTTGAGCAGGTAATCTCAGACAGTGACACTTGCCAGGCTGTGAACTCCTCAGGTCCCTATCAAGTAGCCATTTCAGGAAACACAATCAGGGGTCAATGGCCAGGGGCTAATTGGGAAAAAGATTATACAGAAATAAAACCAGGAATATATGGATATAAATATTTGCTAGTTTTTATAGATACCTTTTCAGGATGGGTAAAAGCCTACCCTACAAAGAAGGAGACTGCCAATGCAGTAGCAAAAAATCTTCTAAGAAGACATTATACCTGGGTATGGTTTGCCTACCCTGCTTGGGTCTGACAGTGGACCAGCATTCATCTTTCAAGTAACTTTCCAGCACAGGTTCTGTGGATCAATTGGAAATTACATTGTGCATACATATTCCAGATTTCAGGCCAAGTAGTAAGGGTGAATTGGACCCAGAAAGAGGCTTTGACCAAATTAACCCTTGAAACTGGCAGTGACTGGGCATCTCTCCTACCTTAATGCTCCTATACTTTAGGCCTCATTCTCTTTGAGATCCTATATGGGAGGTCCTCTCCAATGGTGCCTAACCTCTAGTCTGATATCTTAGTTGAATATGAGCAACATAAGTTTTAAAAATCCTTGGAAGCCCTTGATAGGGTCCAAAAGCAACTCTGACAGCCATCTGCCAGGTTTATGAGTCTGCTCCTCCCCCTAGCCCCCATAGCTTTGAACCAGGTGACAAAGTCTAGATTAAAAGATACAACTACAAGACTCTAGAACCTCACTGGAAAAGACCTTATACTGTGATCCTGACTGTGCCTATGGCTGTTAAGGTGGATGGGATCAGGTCCTGCATACACCACTCTCATGTTAAGACCGCCAGGAAAGAGATGAAGTTGAGGTCCCAGAGGAGGAGACTTCCAGGTAAACTGCCACAAGAACTATGGAAGGTCACCCCGTACACTGTCGATCCGCTGAAACTGCAACTCCAGTGCTCTGATCCTGCTTGCTGGCTGCTTACAGTTTGCTGCACCAGCTAGTAGCCCCCTTACTATGTGGGTATCCCCAGGGGTAATGCAACAGCTTTGTCATCAAGTTCACAGTGGCTGGAAAGAAGGCCAATTGGTTTGCCAGTTCTTAACTCCTCTCACCCCAGACTTAACATAGAACTGTGGTTACCTCGCAGGAACACTGCATTGGAAATAATGTGCCCTCAGCCTACTCCCACCTCTGCAACTGTACTGCAAGCCCCACTATTGGCAAGACACGTGCTGCCCCCAGAGAATGCTTAGTGGGCTTGTACCTCAGAGCTTACTCAGTAAGCTCTGGTTGTAAATACAACTGAGGATTTTTATGTTCTAGTACAGCTTGTACCCAGAGTGACTTATTATTCTGGGGAGGATGCCTTCAACCAGCTAGCACCTCCAAGCAATCAGATTCAAAGGCTAGCCATTGCCACTATGTTACTAGGTTCTCTCCATGGCACTAGGCTGGCTGGAGCTACGCATATAGGGAACTCAGCTCTAAATACTCCAAGATAAAACTTACAAGACTCTACAGATGGCGAGACATGCAGATATACAGGAGATGGAAAAGTTCATCATTACCCTGTAGAATTCCCTTTCCTCCCTTGCAGAAGTAGTTTTACAGAACAGAAGAGGCCTAGACTTGATGTTCCTTGAGCAGGGAGGACTCTATGCATCCTTAGGTGAGGAATGTTGCTCTATGTTGACCACTTGGGGGTGGTCAAAGAATCCATGGCCTTAGTCAGAAAGAGACTACAAGACAGAAGAACAGAAAGAAAAGAGTCTTAGGGTTGGTATAAGTCCCTTTTCAACTGGTCTTCTTGGCTGACCAACCTTGCCTCTTTTCTGACTGGTCCTCTTATCCTACTGATGTTAGCTTTGACTCGTAGTTCCTGAATAATCAATGCTTTAGTTAAGTTTGTTAGGAATGGATTTGTACTATTCAATTAATGATTCTCAAATAACAATACCAGCCCATAGAAACAACTCAAGGATTTAAGATGACCCAAAACTGAAGGGGGAAATGAGAAGGATAGACTGACTCCATGACAGGCTTCAAATTGGCAGTTGAGAAGAGTAGGCCTAAATCTCTGTTTCCAAGAACTGGGCAAGTCTAGGCAAGTCCAGGCCTCAGAAGCTGCCCCACCACCTGGCCTGAGGCAAGGACAAAGGTTCAGGAGCAATTTCCAGACTTCCTCAGAAACAGTTTCCAGCTGATAGGTCCCAGCAGTAGTTCTACAATATCCCTAGAGATAGAGTCAAGATTAAGGTAGAGGTTACTTACGCCCCCTCCCGCCCCCCCCCAACTCACACACACTGGAATTCCCCTAATGTTCTATAAATTGGGCCTGCAAGCTCACTTTGGGGTCTTTCTATCTTTGTAGATGGAGATGGGTAGAACCCAGCAGGCTGGAAGTCTGCAGAATAAAACAATCTTTGCATTTGCATACTATTTGAATCGGGGTATCATTCTTGGCTTAATCATGGACCCTTACACTTGACTTTGAACCTAGGCTACCAATTATGTTCCATTACAATTTTATGATAAGCAAATTTATGTCTAAGGGATTAAGCCCTTTATTATTATAATTATTTATCATCATCATCATCATCATCAACATCATCATCATTATTATTCCAAAAAGAACCCCCAAGCACCAATTGTTCTTCTAGCACATGCCCAAAGCAGAAGTCACAGGTTAGAAAGCAAAACAACAATAACAAAAATGTATTCTCAGTCAACATACAGTAGAGTTATCTAATTTAGTGCTACCAGCCACAAATCTATTTAGATATAACAATGTAGTTTTCAAAAAATAGTTTACATAAAATTTGCCTGCATGTTGTTTAAGTCCTTCATAACACAGGGTGGCTTGTGATTCTCTTAGGCAAAGAGAAGGTACACCAGCAATTCATCAATCACACAAGTTTTCTGAAAATATAATTGCATTCTCTGAGTGAACAGGACAAGTGAGGAATATCTAGTGGGTATTGAACACTGAAGAAACCCACCTACTGTGTATTACAAGAGCCACTCTTACAAAAAACCAAGTGTTTATGCATGCGCACCTGAAGCAGAACTCACACCAAAGGGAGTTATTTTCTGAAAAAGAAATTTCTCCCATGCTGGGTGTCACCATTGTGGGACTTTAACACAGAAGCAGGTGCTTGCAATTGAGGACCTTGGAACCACCTCTTGAGTACAAGCCTCCTGTGGAGATCCTGCTAACTACTGACTCCCCCATTCTTCATGCTCAGATTCCAATAAAGGTTTTGAATAACAAAGGGGAAAGAATGAGAAAGCAAGTGGAGGAAGTAAAAGAAAGGCTGGGAAATAGCAGGTGAAGTTCTATCATGTCACAGTGAGCGTGTTCACTCTGATTTGTATAATTTTATTTACACATATCAAGTGGGTAAATGTCGTGGGCATGGTTAAAGGAGTCCTAGTAGGTGAAAGAACTTGAAATCCTTTTAATGATGCCAACCAAACTGTTAATAATTGATACCTGGCAATTAAGACTTTCATACACCTACATTGGTACCATTTTCTTCAGTGTACTTGGAGTTTCAATTAAGTGCAACTAGGGAGACATTTTGTTAAACTTTTCATTTTTATTCTATTAGTTAGCTGGCTAATTCAATTTTCTATGATTTGGAATCATACAGAGAAACAGATATACACACTGTTACAGAAGTCCTGACTACGGAGCTTTAAAATGTAAAGGGGATCAAGTGGGAAATAAGAAACAGACACTATGAAAGCATAGACATAAAGGCAGTGGGCTTGCAGTCTGAGAATTGTTCTGTCCAAACCGTTAACAGACAAGCAAAGATGCCAGTGTCTTGTCTCATTCCTCATTTCTTCTTGGATGCTTCTAATTTTCAAAGCATATGGTTCTGTTAATAACTGGCCAAGGAATATTTGCAAATGAGTTTTTTTCTTTTCATCAGAGCCCACAACAGTGTGTTCTTTGCTGCTCAATAATTAAAAAGAAGATGGTTGCATGAATATTCATCGAGGGAGGATGATGTGAAAAACACCAAGTTTTTCTATTTTTCATGGTAGTGTAGTGAGGGGGAAGTGGGCAGCTTGGGATTTCTGTTTGGTCTTCAGAACCTCTTTGACAGCTCTGAGAGCTTATGGCGAATTATGAATCAATGTATATATGTGTGTGTCTTTCTGGAGATGGCATCCATAGCTGTCATCAAATTCTCAAAGTGGCCTAACACGTCTCTCCCTAGCACATATAAAAACATTTCAAAGAGAGGACTGGAAAAGTGGCTCTGTAGGTAATATGCTTGCTGCAGAGACATGAGGAACCAAGTTTGAAACCCAATACCTACATAAAGAAAGGAGGGCATGGTGCCACATGCCTACAATCTCAGCTCTGGGGAGACAGAGACATAAAGATCCCCAGGGCTTGCTGGCTGGCCAGTTTAGCCAAGTAAGGTCAATGATCTCCAGGTAATTGAGAAATGCTCCCAAAACAAAAGGTGAAGAATGATTGGCCTCTGGCCTTCATATGCATAAATACTTGCACTAATAGCAAAATAACCAATCATAAATATTTAAAAGAGGGAAAAGCATTCTAAGAGATGGCTTTGCTCTTTATCGATCTTATTTTTTTTATTTTTCAAATTTTACAAATGATAAATTTTATTTATACTCCTTTCCTTCCCCTATCTTCTCCCAGATTGCCCTCATCTCTATACCCACCCAACACCATATTCTCTCTAAAGAAACAAATCCTAGGCAAACAATAAAGATCACATGCACATGTACAACAACAACAAAGCCATAAAACTCATTGTATGATATTGCCCAATTATTCCTGAGCATGGGCCTGCCTGAAAACTGAAAATAGATCTATTGCAAGTGCCAGCTGTACCACTCTTGGGCATATATCCAAAAGACTTTATATTTTCCCAAAGAGATACTTGTTCATCCAGGTTCATTGCTGTTCTAGTCACAATAGCCAGCAATTGGAAAGATCCTAGATACCCATCAACTGGTAAGTGGATAATGAAACTTGAACATGTACATTGCATATTATTCAGCTCTCATGAAAAATAAAATTTTCAGATAAATGAGGACAGTTGCTCTTATTGAGGTAACCCACACCCATAAAGACAAATACTGCATGTTTCTCTCATATATGGATGTTCTTTTCTTCTTAAGTTTTAGATATATGTGTACTTTGCAGAATACCCTCAGAGTTTAGGTAGCCTGTAAGGGCCCAAGGGAGGCAGAGGGAATCTTTCACAGAAGCAGAAACAGTATAGTGTGATAAGGTTAGTAAGTATAGTGTGGTAGGTCTGGGTTCTAAATTTATATTGGGATGTTATCACTTTTCTAACCTCGTGCTCAGAGCTCCTTTAACATGTTCTTATAAGCTGCTCCCAATTCCCATGCAGGTGAAAATCATAAAATAAATAAAGTTTCTCATGGAGGAAAATGAAGCCCAGGGCAATTAGGTTATAATCCTATGTCTTTAAAAATGACACTGCATTATTTTTTTTTTCTGGTAACACTCAGACTTAACCACTTAACAGGATATTATAAATCTGTTTGTTGATGATTCTTGCCTATTACCCTCAGAGAAAAAAATAAACAAAGGTAAATGCTATTGGGGCATAAAAATTGCCTAGTGCGTCCAGTATTATATTTTTAACCCCTGGAACCCAAGCTATCCCTCAGTGGACCTTGCTAGTGACTTACTCCAGGAACTTCATTATTAGAGTTCACACAGTACCTCAGAGCCCTCAGAGTTAACTGCTGACCCCGAGTTAACTCTCTCTTGTGCTGCATCAGTTCCTTCTGTTGAGTTTCCCAAAGTACTCAAATAGAATTACATTTAAGTGCTGCACTCTCCACAGCTTAGGCAGAAATCCATTCAATATCCATGAACGTTGCCTATTCAAATAACAATATAATTCTTGCACTTGTTTTAAGTGATTCTAAAAGGAGGAAATCATTGGTTTTACAAGACTTTTATAATTGGAAAGCGGGGTGCATTTTAGCAAAGGCTAATGGATATATTTTTTTTTCTATGGAGTTGCATTTCCAGAACACCAGGAAAAGAACTCTTATTAAACTTTTAAGCATATTCAAAACAAGATTTCTTTTATGCTTCTAAAGGAAATTTACATACTGTTCTTAAATTTGTACCAACTTCGGTTTCATGGCCCTTAAATCATCATTTTACATCTTCCACATTCAGCAAAGAACTAAATATGTGTCCCATAGAATTTGTGGCTTGTTTTAAGGATACATGAGGGTACAGTTGAGAGCTGCATAGCTCAGAACAAAGTTAGTCCTCACAAGATGGTACGTCGTTAAGTGCAGTTCTACCTCTGTTCCGGCTCACAAGAGACTCAATGAAGAAGTTTTTCCTTCAAACACAAAACTCACGGAACACTTTAATTCTGTGACAGCCATACACCAGGCAACAGAACAAAAAATCATTTCATCTCCTAGTGTTTTAGAGACTCCAGGCAAACGTAAACAGTAGATGCTGTTAGACATTAAGTATTCATTATGGGCACTAAACAGCTAAACTAAAAATCTACTGATTTATTTGAAATTCCATCTGATTCTAGTAGGAGATTTATTAAATTATTTACCAAACTTCAACAGGAAAAATTACCATTGATTGACTCTGAATGTACTGTTTATGAAGGGGTATTTATTTCACAGCATGGTTTATATTAAGCAATAAACTATTTGGCAAAATAATTTCTAGTGTCTACCATTAATTCATTTATGATTCATTTCTGTATAAGACTATGGTACTTCTGTGAAAGTACTCAGTTGTGTTTAAGCATTTTAAAGATTTTGTGATAAGATTTATCATCTGTTAGTAAGGGCTGTCTGAGTCCAAGGCCATGTTTGGTTATTTATACCAAGAGAATGGTCTTCTATATACCAATATCACAGAAAACAAACAAACAAAACTGCAGCCAACCATTGGACTAAGCACAGAGTTCCCAATGGAGGAGGTAGAGAAAGGACCCAAGGAGCTAAAGGGGTTTGCAGCCCCATAGGAGGAACAACAATATACACCAACCAGAACCCCCAAAGTTCCTAGGGACTAAACCACCAACCAAAGAGTGCACGTGGAGGGACCCATGGCTCCAGGTGCCTATGTAGCAGAGGATGGCCTTGTTGGATATCAATGAGAGGAGAGGCCCTTGGTCCTGAGAAGGCTCATTGCCCCATTATAGGAGAATGCCAGGATAGGTAAGCAGGAGTGGGTGAGTTGGTGAGCAGGGGAAGAAGGGATTGAATATGGAGTTTTCAGAGGGGAAATCAGGAAAGTGGATAAAATTTGAAATGTATATAAAGAAAATATATAATAAAATTTCAAAAAATATAAATACCCACATAATACTATTGCAGCTATTTCCATATGCTATATCTTCAGGTCTTTCCTAGCATACTTCACAACAGGTACTATTCTCTTAACTGGGTTTATTCCTAGCAAATATTGATGTCAACACTATATATGGTTATATGTGTATCTACCCTCTAGTCCTCCACCCCAAGAGATATTTTAAATATCTGCACACTTGATAGAATGGAAATGCAGGACAGATGGATGGCAGTCACTAAATAGAAGAAACATGGAAATCATGGAATGAATACCACTGACAATGACTCACAGCTATCTCACAAAAAGCAGGTGTGGCAGTCTAGTTAGTAAGGTGGTCAAACCTCAAAGGAAAAAAGCCCTGAGCCTGATCTCAGATAGATGTCATGGTTGTTTATAATCACATGGAAAGCTCCACCAATCAGAACAGAGCAAGTCTAAGACAGATGTTGTGGCCACTAAGAATTAATAACAAAAGAAGGAAAGAAGGAAGGAAGGACTTGAACTCAAGAAAGATAAAGTGCTGGAGATGATGGTTGTTTGTACTGAGGCTCTGAGCCGTAGAAATGATATGAGAAAAGAGTGTGAAGTTTGAGAGATTAGAGGATGCTTTTCCTCTAGCCTTCAAAATAGAGGATGGGGCCATAGAGGATGGGACCATAAAATGGATGTGGGAAGTTTCTAGAAATCAGCCAAGACAGGAAAATGAGCCACTCCCTGTAATCTCTGAGAATGCTATAGTTCTGCTCACAAGTTGCTTTCTACCCTTGAGAGACTTGTAGTGCACAGATGTGGAAGACTTGTAGTGCACAGATGTGGAAGAGCAGCTCTCTGAACCATTCAATTTGTAGTCATCTCTAACAATAGCAAGTGGAAAGGGAAGTCTGCACTCTTACTAGGAACAGGCTCATTTGTATGTGAGTATATTGCCTACTTTGCTTATTTTATTCTGTGAGTTAGAGAAAATAATTTCGGTTACTGAATTCTCATCTAACCCCTCAACTCCTTCATTGTAAGGCTGACTGGTTTATGATTTGTAGATTTCTCTTTGTTTTCTTTTTTCCTAGCTAGCTAGCTAGAATGAATTTATGGCATTTCAAAAGCAACATTTTGCTATTTAAAACATTAAGCCAAGATCTCATATTTTTAATTATTGTTATAAATAAATTACTGAATACAAAAATTTAAAAGCTTGGTAATTTAGTTAGTTCTGCTATTTAATTAGTAAGCAGTGAAAGTAATTAAATTATTTTTACTCAACTCTAAGGATATTTTAATACATTTACACCAATACTGTTCAATGAAATAAATTGAGATTGGTCTCATAATGTCATGATCCTTTTGGGAGACAATGCTCACCTCTTACACTGTCTTTGGACAGAAACAACACAGGCCTGTTCAGTCTCTTCCACATACTCCATGTGCTCTAGTCTCTTATAGGATCCTTAAGGAACCATGTGTAGACGTCTGCCCATCATTAATTCATTTTTCATCTTCTCTTTGTTCTCACTAATACTGAAAATATCAAGAGAACTCTACTAGGGCCTCTGTACTGGGTCTCATAGCCATGAAATGTAGGCTATTGCCTTTTCTTTCTTGACACTTATCACCATAAAGGTCAGATCCCAGAGGAGCCTTCAAACCCTCTTCATCCAAGGCTAACCAAAATTTTTGCTACCCTTTGTGCTCCTGGCAGGTTTCATCCTTCCAGCCACCCACCCAGGAACTCTTTGGATCCGTGAATGAAAAACACAAACATTTGCTTATTTTTAAATATGCCGTCTAGCTCAATGGCTGGGAACTTCTAATCCTCTATCTGCTATCCTAGGCCCAATCAGAGAAGTGCCCAGTGGCCACTTACCCAGAATCTCTCATGACTAGTTGGCTTTCTCCCCTGCAGCTCCTGCATCCCATCCTTCTCTCCCAAATCACGGTGATTCTCTCTCTTCCTCCTCTGCATCCTAGCCCTTGAAACTCTAAGGGTCCTGCTCAGTCTCTCTTTGCTCAGGCATTTGTCGCCGGCATGTTTACTGATCGATCAAAAACCAATTGGGTCAAGGACCCAAGTGACCTTTAGTTTTTGGACATGCAGATTCCTGATTGAATCAAAGCATTAGAACCAATTTCCAACAGACATGAATCATCGTTACCCCTCCATTTTACCAATCAGCTTTAGGAACAAAATAATGAAAAGCAGCTTTGGAATCAGTTCAACTTGCTCTCAGCTTCCTGATATGTGCTTGCACAACTTACTCAGTCTCTTCAAGATGTCACTTTCCCATCTGCCACGGGAAGAGAGGCAATGCTGCAGTCATTCATGATGAGATTTAAATGAGATATAACTTTAGACCTTTGAGCTGGCGTCAGCTGGAGGCATTTGGTAGTGAACAGGTAGTACTCATTCCCCATCTCTGAAATAGCTATTTGAGTACAAGATGTCTGATGATGTAACATCTTTGGATGATATCGTCATTTTGTAATGAAGGGACTTTGGCTAGATCATAATCTATCATTTCCCATTTAGTTGTAAAAACTCTGCAATTTGAGAAATAATACAAAGTATATACTTCCAAAAGTGAAGGCATAGTTATATAAAAAAGATAGTGAAAGACAGAAATGCATTTCGCTATGAGTCTATAGTCATTTACCTTAATAATTATTCTATTCTTAGCTAGAAAGTCCCATCAAGTCATAGATTGAGCATAAGCTTGCTGGTGTTTGAGGCATCCTGATTTAGTAATTGTGATTAAATAAAAGCCATACTTGTTCCTTCAGTGGCAGAAACAACTTTAAGTTGACTTTGACTGAGATACATAAGAAGGTCCATTTGTGGAAATTCATCTACAGAATTCATCTTGGCTTCTTCAAGAGCTAAGAACTAACTGAATGAAGTATCTGTTGACTACATAAAAGTTATTATTTACTCCATATTGCTGGTTTGGGTTTCACAACTATTTCAAATGCACAAGGTGGAGAGGAATACCAAGCCCAAGTCATTTGAGATGTTTTATTAACAAAAGGAGTAGTGACCATGTTGCTGAGTTAATATGGGTGGTGATATGGTATCCTTATTGTTCTTTGTAAACCATAATGCTAAAATTCCTTCATGAAATACCTCTAAGAAATGAGCCTTTACTTAAATCACTGAATTGCTAAAAAAAAATTTAGAATAATTATTAGATGTACCTAATTGTCTTTTTATTGAGTTAACAAATCATACCTTTAGTTTTTTTTTTATTCGATATATTTTTTATTTACATTTCAAATGATTTCCCCTTTTCTAGTCCCCCACTCCCCGAAAGTCCCGTAAGCCCCCTTCTCTCCCCCTGTCCTCCCTCCCACCCCTTCCCACTTCCCCGTTCTGGTTTTGCCGAATACTGCTTCACTGAGTCTTTCCAGAACAAGGGGCCACTCCTCCTTTCTTCTTGTACCTCATTTGATGTGTGGATTATGTTTTGGGTATTCCAGTTTTCTAGGTTAATATCTACTTATTAGTGAGTGCATACCATGATTCACCTTTTGACTCTGGGTTACCTCACTTGGTATGATGTTCTCTAGCTTCATCCATTTGCCTAAGAATTTCATGAATTCATTGTTTCTAATGGCTGAATAGTACTCCATTATGTAGATATACCACATTTTTTGCATCCACTCTTCTGTTGAGGGATACCTGGGTTCTTCCAACATCTGGCAATTATAAATAGGGCTGCTATGAACATACTAGAGCATGTATCCTTATTACATGGTGGGGAATCCTCTGGGTATATGCCCAGGAGTGGTATAGCAGGAGACAGCAGGTGTTGGAGAGGTTGTGGAGAAAGAGGAACACTCCTCCACTGCTGGTGGGGTTGCAAATTGGTACAACCACTCTGGAAATCAGTCTGGCGATACCTTTAGTTTTAAACAAGTGGTCAAGAGATAAAGGAGACACACGTGAAGGAGATGGATTTATATTTTTAGTTGTGTGAAATAGAAGGGAAGGGAGAGGAAGAGAAAGGAAGGGGAAGGGAGTAGAGGTAAAGGGAGGGGAGGAGAAGGGAGGGGAAAAGAAGGGAAGAGCTCTGGAGGAGAGGGGAGGGAAGGGAAGGGAATTGGGAAGTAATTTGTTAAATTTTGTGTCCAGCCAGGGCTGTGGCAGTAAGGGAGAAAAAAGTTTTATGTTTCTTATTTAAGGTAAAGCAGAGTTTACACTTGATTTAAGACAGCTGCAGTATATAATAAGATTCAATTTCAAAGAACAACAAGCAGGCAACGACACATTTAAAACCAAAATATATCTTTCCTTCTTTGGATTGGTTTGCTTAGAAGAATTTCTTTCTGAACTAAAATATTTTTGCACAACCTCAATATATAAAACAAACTAAAGCCATATTGTAGAAGCTTAAGATAAGTTATATCATATTTGTTTCTTCTGATGCAAATCTGGCAATGCAAAAACAGCTTGAATCAATTAAGATATTTTAATTAACTAAAGAAGATCAGTACCTGTGAGGATCTTATATTTCTGTTTGCATTCTATGTACATATTGTTATAAACATGAATATATATTGTTCAGAATTAATGATAATGAGCAATTTTGGACAGAAAATGATAATATTAAGTGATATAATCTAATATTAATGATGGCATTTCCTTGTACTATTTCATTATTTATTCTCTGAAATTTTCACACATGTATACAATGTACCTTGACTATATCCATCCCCACCCCCACCCCCTCCCTCCATCCCTCTATCTTTGTGCTTCTTAAACATTCTCGTCTGTGATATTTCAAGTCTCTTTGATGTATAAGATCCAGTAACTTGAAGTAACTATACAGTGAAACTTGTTTCAAAGTTCAATCACCAGTAACATAAAAATTTTGTTCATACTTTCTACTATAAAACTAAGAGTCGCATTACTAAAAACTAATCAGGGCTCCCTTAAAGGATCTAACTTCATTAGGTGATACTCTACAATATCCAGATCAAGTAGAGGGAAAATTATATCACAGAAAATTCTAAGTTGTTAAAAAAAAAGAGTAAGTGTGGCGTTGGTATATGTATACATACACACATACACATAAGCCTATACCATACATGTATATACACATACATATATACATATACATACACATATACACATAAGATCATTCAACATATAAAATATGATCAAAATGTCTGATTTGGGGAGCATTAAAACTAAAACATAGGAGAATAATAATATTTGAGTTTGGAGAGATATTATCCGAGTTTAGCCACTATAAGATCCTGTATTTTTCATTCTGCTATATGATAATGGCAGACATTAGTTTTATACATCATTAAGACAGGCATACCTGTTATAATAGCTTGCACAAGTAGCAACACAGACATATTACTTGTATCTACTAAGAAATAACCTGAATGAATGGAAAGAAAATACTTCAACAATCTAAAATAAATAAAGAAAAAAAAGAAAAAATGAAACAAACCTGTCATACATAGGTGATGGCAATAAACACAACATAAACATATTAGAAGTTGTGTGTGTGTGTGTGTGTGAGAGAGAGAGAGAGAGAGGGGGGGAGAGAGAAAGAGAGAGGGAGAGACTCTTATAGTTATTAAAGATTTATACATTGGTGTTATATGTTCAGTAGCTAGTTTGAAGCCAACTTAGATTATGTAAGGACTTCAATGCTAAGTCCAGCTACTTAATAAGACCTTGCCAAAAATATCCAAGGCTGGGCTGGAGAGATAGTTCAGTAGTCAAGAGCATGGGCTGGTCTTTCAAAGAACCAGGGTTCAATTCCCAGCACACACATGGCAGTTCACATGTGTGACTATAGTTTCAGGGGTTTTCACACACTCTCACAGGCATACCTATAGGCAAAACACTAGTGCATATAAAATAAAAATAAATAAATTACTTAAAAATGAAGATCATGTGTAAGGACTTGGTTTCAATTCACAAGTCAGAAAATAAACACTATTTTAAGAGATGTTCCTGAGAACTCAGAAAGATGTCAGTCAATAAAAGGATTAATAATGAAGACGGTGGCCAGGAGATGGTGGAGCATGCCTGTAATCCCAGCACTTTGGGAGGCAGAGGCAGGCATATTTCTGAGTTCGAGGCCAGCCTGGTCTACAGAGTGATCTCCAGGATAGCCAGGGAAATACAGAGAAACCCTGTCTCAAAAAACAAACAAACAAAAAAAAAACAAAAACAAAACACACACACACACACACACACACACAAATCCAAAAAAACCAAAAAAATAAAAAATTAAAAAAAAACAAAACAAAAACAAAACAAAAAAATAAAAAAATAAAGACTGTGGATGAAGCAATAATACTAGATAAAATTAGCTTAAAGGCAAAAGAAACAGACAGAAAATAGTATTTTAATGCTAATTATGAGCAGCCTTATTTACTAAGATCTAAAACTCTGAAATAAAGTATATCTTGAAGCATAGCTTCAAGGGGGTGGAGGGATTGCCCACTGGTTACAAGCACTTGGCTGCCATTCCAAAGAACAGAGGTGTTCAATTCCCGTTACCCACAAGGTGGTTCAAAACTTCATGTAACTCTAGTCATAGGAGATCTGACACTTCCTGCTGGTCTCTGTGGGCACCAGGCATACATGCACAGAGTGCACAGACATACATGCAGGGAAAACATCCATACATATAAAAATAAAATAGATAAAAGGTTTTAAAAGCATATTTCTGAAATGCATAGAGTAGGAAAAAGTGACAATTATAGTATGAAAGAAGTTTCCCAGCATAGTGGGAGAATGAAAGACTCCTTGTACAAGAGACATAGATGAGTGAGCTACAGAACATCTGAGTGACAGAATCAACAAGCTTGATATGATGTGTGCAATGCCTATACAGCCTCCTTAAATTCTTTGTCTTCCCTGCAAAGTCAGGGTGGAATGCATTTGTCTCCTCTTCTACTTAAGTAGATACCAGAAGTGGTGAAAAAGTCATTGGAGGCACAATTGACTCTCATCAGACACCTCTGGCTAGGGCCCATTAGAACACTAGGTACATGGTGCCCCAATTCCATGACAAACAGTCTAATTCTACATTCTAGGAGGCTGAAAGCAGAAGCTAAAACTGTTCATAATGGGACAGAGCCCATGTAGGACACACAAACTCCTGTCACTGGTTATTCTGCTCCTAGTACAACCATGCTCAGAGGGACAGCATCAACTCTTTGTGGATCCATTATCCTCTTCCTGGATTTAGATAGCAAGTATGTCTGGATTTTAAGCAGGTGATACTGAAGTTGCACACAGCGCTTGATGATCACCATGTTCACAACACCTAAATAGAGCACAGATGTTAGGGGAAGGCAGTTGTAGTCTAAATTCTACATCTAGGTATTTGTTAGCTGGCCTACGAGAGCAGGCAAGGAGTTGGACTGTGCTCAGAATTGGGTCTCATGTTTTCTGAAAGTGTATGTTGCTTTCTGTCAGTTTTGAGGTGGTTAAAGTACAGTTAAAAATAAAATGAGGGTGAAAAGTACTAGATATTGACAGTACACAGAGCATAGGTCAGAATAACTTCTATGATGAATTCAGGACGCAGAATAGTTCTACAATGGGTGTTTCCTCCTCACATGTTTATTTTACCTGTCATAGACATTCCCTGGTATCAAGTCTGTAGCTACTCTAAAGTAATAACCAAGACAAGATACAGTACAAGACCACAGTGCAGG
Organism: Apodemus sylvaticus; assembly: GCF_947179515.1. NCBI lineage: Eukaryota > Metazoa > Chordata > Mammalia > Rodentia > Muridae > Apodemus > Apodemus sylvaticus. The sequence continues at coordinate 127,184,653 of NC_067473.1, read as the reverse complement.
CTTCAGTGTGGTCAAGTACAATGCACAACAATGTATAATCAACTTCTCCAATGAGATCTGGTTTTATTAATCCAACAGATACTTTTAATGTTCTTATCAAGGTCAGGTACAAAGTAGACACCAGAGACACAACAGTGACAAAACAGATAAGATTTTTTTTAAAAAAAATGTTCAATATCCTTAGCAATGAGCAGATGAAAATTAAAACAACTTTGAGATTTCAAAGTCAGAATGGCTACACATTTTTTTATTATTGTTTTAGACAACAAGCAAGAAGTGTAAGTGAGGCTGCTTCAAAAGGGGAGCACTCATTCACTGATATTGGGATTGCAAACTGATACACCTACTATAGAATCAGTGTGGAGAATCCTCAAAAAGCTAAAAACAGGTCTACCACATATATGACCCAGCTTTTCCACTCCTTAGTATCTGCTCAAAGAAATCAACATCCTACTACAAAGGTCTTTGCTCAATTGTGTTCATATTGATGCTCTCTTCACAGTAGCTAGGACAGACAAGCAACAGGGCTGTATCTTTGAACCATTGAGTGGATAATGAAAATGTGGTGTGCATTTGTAATGAAGTTAATTTAACTGTAAAGAATAACAAAATTACAAAATTTTAGGACTATGGATAAAACTAAAAAAAATATTATACTTATTGAATTAACCCAGAAAGACAAATCTGCATGTTCTTTTGCATTTGTGGATTCTAGATTTGAATCTTATGATCGGAGTACAAAACCTGGGATAACTAAAGAAACGAGGAAAGTAAAAAGGAAGCACTTGGGGAGGGAAGGAGGAAGAAGGAGCTCTAGAGAGAGGTATAGCAGGACACGGGTGCCATCAAGAGAAGTTGGGGGGAGGATGGAAGGGCTTACCTGGGGAGAAGACAGTATACTACAGAAGAGAGGCAGGGGAGATAAATAACACTAAGGATGTTGGGAAAGCCATAGGGAAACACATTTTTTTAAGGAGTGTACTTTAAAATACACTTATATATGCATAAATATAAATATGCATACATAGTTTTAACAGATACAAAACTATACATGTGTATATCATGACAAAGACTATAGAAGAGTTCACGAACTCTACAAGGGGTGGAGAGAGAGAGAGATGGGAAAAATTGGAGGGAGTAGAGGGAGGGGAGAAAATGATGTAAACACAGTGGACTTGAGTGTGAGATTTTCAAATGTATTTTTAAAAAGACAATATTTCTGTTTTTCTGGTATTTATATTCTAATTTTGAAAAAAGGCAGAATAAAGTTACTATCATGAATAAATTAATCATTCATCAGTTCCTCAAAATGCCAGATTCTTTGAGTAATAAAGTAAGCCTGAGCTACCTGTGATCTCAAGCTCCATACCACTGATTTTTGTGAAAGATGATTCTTTGGTAGATTACCCTGAGCATTTTTACAATGTTTAGAGGACATCTGGCCTCCATCTTCTATCCTTGTTCTTTCCAGTGGTTACAAACAAAACTAACTCCAGAGATTGTGAAATGTCTGCTGTAGGAGCACAGACCCCTAACTGAGAGTCATGGAATATCAATGAGCAGAACATAGATGACATCCTTTGATGGGCATAGAGGAACTTCACTAAAAATGAAAAAATATCTAATGAGGCAATAGTTTTGAGAGAGATTACAGACAGAGAGAACCAAATTTCAAAGCAATAAACAGCCAGTGACATTGTATTGTCCGAAGAACAAAGGTTTGTGTGACCAAAGCACACAAAGAAGTTGCTGAGACTAGAGAGACAGAAAGATCTGGATCACATAATGGCTCATAGATGATGATGGAAATTTTTGATTTAAATGTGATAAAAATATAGTAAAAAGTTCAGAAGAGAGTTGCTGGCTGACTGTGGATGGAGAAATGCTTTGTGCTAGACCTTGTGTATGCATAGGCCTGGGTTTTTATAGCTTGAGGAGAGAGATACAATTACTCCAGGGACCATAGATGATGTGTCCTGGCTTACATTGAGCAAAAGACTGCATAGAGCAGGTTTACAGAACTGTCATAAATTTAAAGTCTATTACAAAAGTTAGGAAAATAACTCAGAGTGGCCTGCAAGGACAGTATGTTCTAGGTGACACATGGGCAGCAGCTGGGAGCCACGGTACCTACTGTGTGTGTATGTGTCTGTGTGTGTGGACTCTGGCTCAGCCCCAATCAGGTCTCTTTGAGAAGAAAGGGCTGAAAGCCAAGGGCAGGCCAGGTTACCCAACAGGAGCCAGGCAGACAACCCAAGACTTGGCAATGATAGCACAGAGATGACTCTGGGTTGACTTTGCAATGTTCTTGACAGATGTTGACAAAGTCAATCTTTTCTTCTCAACACCAGCAAAACTGAAGACAGCAGACACCCCTTTCTCTATCACTGCACATGTAAGGAGCCATCCAGTCTACTTTCTGTACTCGGTCTTCCACAGGGATCCAAGTTCTGCTCCTTTCAGCTTGCAGTTTTTAAAGGTGCTACAACCTGGAGTCATTCCACTGTTTGCTGAGAGAATATGAAACCTAAGCAAGCCACAGTTCTAAGCACTCAGTTCGAACAGTAAGCATTATAAACAGCTCAGTTGAGGCTATTGAAAAGATGAAGTCCAGGGCAGACCTCCCTGATTTCAGCCATTTGAATAGCAACTAGAACCAGCAGGGTTTTTTTTTTTTTTTTTTTTTTTAGCTCTATAAATGAATTATTTAGTTTTATCTTCACAAAGACATAAGAAGGGTCTTATTAGTTGTCACATTTTATAAGTAACAAATCTGAGGTTTAGGGATCATAATAAGTATGTTATCCAAAGTCACCCAGCAGGAAGTGATAGGGGTAAAATTTTAATCCAGACAGGCAAAGGCACAACCCTTCAATCAGGAATGAATCATTAAATCAAGACCACCTTCTACAAGGAATATTGTTAAGAACACATTTAATTTTATTGTGTGAAACTAAGGTGTGTAATTTAAAATGATCCAACATTACTCATAGGAATTTCACCAAGACACATGGAAACATTTTAAGTAAGCAATATTTTGGAAATCTTCCATCACTGTCTAATAAAACAAAATATGTAAGGAGAAAACAGTCAGTCCATTCATTTATTTTATTTTATTATTAATTTGCAAATAAACAAGTAGAAAGGGGAGTTGGTTTGTCAATTTCTTAATCTTTTCTTCACTAGTGAGCACATGTATTTCCAAAATAACGGTTAAGGTTCATCTCAACCCCATCTTACCCTCACATCTAGATCTTCTGGCCAAGTGTAATTTGAAACATCAGCACATTCTAGAGCTGTAAACAGCAGCAACAGCATTCTAGAATTTGTATATCTGAGTCCAAGAGACTGACATAGGGGTGATAGATTGCCGCCTTTCTGTATAACAACACACTCCCTATAGTACTAGGGTTATGTAAGAGACAGAACCAATCTCCTGAAAAATGCATGTTCTCTAGCAAGAAAATTGTAGCATTTAAAAACAACTGTGAATCCATCAAATAAATTCAAGACTTGGACAGAAGTTTCATGTTAAAGCTTTGGACAAGCAACTATAATATAAACCATTTGAGTTTGAGGACCTTCATTACAGAGGAGTGTATACTCTCTCGCCCTGTCCATTAGACAGGATGGAGTGCAGATCAGGGAGACAATAGTTGAATGAACCATTTATGGACTGACAACAAGTGAGACATATACAGATGTTAATCATATAGCTCAGGTAACTGAATCAGAGATTGGATAACTCACTTGTACCCTCAAGTTTCTTGAACAGTGGCAGTGCATGCTGCCACAGAGATAACAAATAAAAAAATCCTAATATTCTGATATTCCTGATATTCTGATATACTCATAGATCAGTACTTTATCTAATCTTCATTACAGAGGCTTCCTCTGGTGGCAGATAGGAACCAATGCAGAGACCCACAGCCAGACATTATGTGTAGAGAGAGTCTAAATGAGAAAGTCATTATATTTAAAATGTTATAATCAGGTACATTCAACACGTCAAGATCAGCTCCAATTTTTGGGCTTGTTGAAGGATATAAATGTCTATGGAATGTACTGCAAACCTACAGTATGTGAAACACCACTGGAATCCTGATTTAGCTATTTGTTAGATAGAAGATTATGATTTTTTTAAGCTTTACTTGCTTGATTTCTCCTTCAGTAAGGGGCATATTCCTGGGTATCAAGTATCCCTTTGTCCAGAATGAGCAGTCAGAACTGAGCCAAACTGAGGATCAGAGCTGTAGAGTGCCATAGAAGCAGTTTGAGAGAACTGAAATTGGGATTGGAGAATTGAGGCTAAAGAAGCGCCAAGACCACAAGACTTGGACTGTGAGCTAAAAGGTACCTAATGTTGTTATAGCCATTATCATTTGATATTAAAGATTCCTAAGACAGATGTCTTTGACTCTCTCAAATGTATCTCAAGGCATTATACTTGGTTATTGTACAGTATGTGGAGAATTTTCCAGGAAGCAGAAATATGTTTCCATGAGACCCTCTTGGTCAACAACTCAAATGAATGCAACCTAGTTCTGCTACTGGAAGACTCACCTGGTTACACGAGATGGCCAGTTGAGACCCAGGTCTCCATCAAACATCTTTCTCAGAACTCAGGGAATTCTATGGAAGAAGAAGAGATAGAAAGAGTTTAAGATTCAGAGAATGGAAGACATCAGGAGAACAAGGCCCTCTGAATCAACTTAGCAAGGTAAATATGAGCTTACAGAGACTGAAACAACAAGCATGTGTCATATATGGGTCTATACCAAGTCATCTGAGTATATATTATAGCTATGGTTAGTATTTTTATGGGACGTGACAGTGAGAATGAGTCAGTCTCTGACCCTTTGCTGGCTCTTGGGACTTTTCCTTCAGTTGGGTTGGCATATCCAACTTCAATATAATAATTTTTCTTCATTTCATTACATTTATTTTGTCATGTTTGGCTGTTATCTCTAAAAGCCTGTTCTTTTCTCATAAGAGATAAAAGGGATGAATCCAGAGAGGAGGAGAAGGTAGGGAACTGGGAGGAGTAGAGAAAAAGTAAACTATAATCAGGATATACTATATGAGAAAAGAATCTACTTCCAATGAAAAAAATGTATACAAAAAATGAAGGTATGTATATGAAAATATTTAATTTGAACAGAAGGGAAAAATAGAATAAAGCAATTGAAAAGTGGAAAATAATAATAAAAGAAAGTGAAAAAGAAAACATTTTCTTTTCTGGAGCTGCCACTTGTATTTTTCTATTTGTATTTTTCATCTTGGCATATGAGATTTAAAGTATTTTAATCAGATTAATCTAACCTGAATTAATAAATTTATTTATTTACATAAATACAGTTTAATAAAAGCAATGAATAAATAAACACAATTTTTGTATTCCTAATAATGCAATGATTTTGGATGTGTTATACAAAGGGACATTCATATGTGATACAAATGTTGACGATGACTAAGGACAAGCACCGAATCTACTTCAGAGAGCCAGACTGTTATTGATATCTTGGTAGACTACTTTTCTGTCTCATCCTAAAAGTTATTATCTTCCAAGTTTGAATATAAGCTTGAATAAATATAATGAATATAATAGAATTAATTCTTTTGCTCTTTAAAATATATAGATTATATATAATTGCATCAAGAATTCTACTTGGTTAGCTTAGAATTGTGCTTTCACACATAATGTAACTTAAAACAACTTTGAAATGAATGTATTGCAATAGTTATCTTTACTGAGGAGTATTAGATGCATCTATTGTTTTACTGTGGTAAGTAGTGGTTCCATGAGCAACATTAGTGATGCATGAGTGTTTCTATTTCAATGAGATGTGTGACAATATTTCACATTATCAGACTCCTTAACATAGAGTAAAATATGCTTTATCATGACCTTAGTTTTCTTTCCCTGTTCACTGCACATAGTTACAGCCTCTTCATGAGGCATTGGCCATATGCGTTTTCTCTTCTGTAAGCTGATTATTCCTGATGCTTGCCAATTCTCCCATTGGGTTCTTTATCTTCCTTACTGATTCACATCAGTTATGTAAATATTTATGCAGTCTATTTACATAAGCGTTGTCCATTTTATATATCATTAATATTCCTTTTCTTTTTATGACTTATCTTTCCATTATCTTTATAACAGTGAGGGGATTTGTCAAGCTTTTCCTCAATGATTATCCTATGTTGGACAGTATCGCTTTCTCCCCAGAGTTACCTCCATCTCAAAGCAGAAAACACACTCTCATTTGGAAATAGAACATTTGAAAATATAATGAATTTAAGCTAAGATTACGTTGGATTAGAATGAACTTTCCAAATAACCATTGTTATTCTTAACAAAATAAAATAGCTAGATGGATAAGTAGATAAATAATGAAAACTTAGACAAAGATATAGATGAGATTGAGGAAAGAATTCCAAGTAGTAAGTCAGGAGGCATTGGATGGCAGCCCTGTAACTTGAAAAACACCAAGGAAGGTGAGCATATATCTATAGCTTATTTTACTTTTTTTGAGGCATAGAATATATGGATTCCATCTTGAATATTTTCTTCTATTTACATAATAAATGATTTCAGTACTATTTATTAGAAGGTCCATTCTTTTTCCCTAAAGTTGCAAAGCCTCTGCCACATAGAAAAGTACAAGTTGAGTGTGGGTTTCATACTGAGAATTTAAGCCTGTTAGGTTTGCATATCATGCTAATCTAAGCTAATTATTAACCATTAGATTTCTCTTCTGGGAGTGCTAGTCCTTTCAGCTCATTCTATTTGTTCTCTTCAAGAGTCTCTTGGTTATTGTTGGGCAATTGAACCTCCACTAAAATTAAAAATTAGGTAGTAAATTGCCTCTTAAATATCTTTTGGAGTTTAAATTGGGATTTTATTTAATCCATAGATCAACACAGGAGAAATAGCATTTTAAAATATTAAGTCTTTGTATTACTAAAACAACTTTGGGTTTAATTTTGGTGTAAAGGGTTCAACTGGTCTTGAACTAGCTATGTAGCTAAGGGTGGTCTTGAACCTCTCACTCTTTGTCTGTAGCTCTGGAGTACTTCCATTATAGATATAGCCTGTTCTTTTGTAATTTTAAATAAAATGCTGAGGTACTGTAATTTTCTCCACATAAGTTATGTTCACTATTAAATGTCTCCCTAATACTTGGTACTAATATTTCTTTTCAAAATTACATTCTAGAAAGTCTTTACAAATTTTGAGTTTGGTTATGAGTATTACATTCAGTTGCCTCCTGAAGGTCTGTTGTTATGTTGACTTATTTACAGAAATCACTTAATTTCCTATTTGGGGAATTGCATACTCCCCTCCCCCTAAAATAAAGAGAAAATCATTTTCTCTTTTTCACTTATTACAGTTTTTTGCAGTCCTGGCGATTTAACATAAAGCAAAGTGACTACAGCAAACAATACATACTGGAAACTTGCTAAGGGGATTAAATCTTTCTTTTTAAAAATATCTCTCCAGCCCTTTTGTTTTGAAAAAATGTCAAGCCCCTAGAAGTTAAAGTAACAATGTATTTTTAAATACTTCAAATGTAAATTCCCCTTTCCCCTTCCTTTTATTAGTATATGCTGTTTATGCAAAATAATGGGCTTCAGTGTAATATTTTCTTATATGTATATAACATACTTATATTGTATTCTGCCCCTAATATTATATTTTTGACCCATCTCTCCATGGTTTCCTTCTCATGCCCAAATAGTTCCTATTCCACTTTCATGTCTTTTCAAAGTACTATTTTATCTAGATTCCAAATAAGATAAAACATGTTGTATTTTTCTTCCTGAGTTTTGGCTTACTTTGCTTAACATTCTGCTTGTTTTTCCTGGATACAATATTACTCATCCTATTTCCCTTCTTCTCTATCTTTCTTCCCTTAGGGTGCTGACTGAAACCTCCAGCACCATCTTATAGGCTGCTATCAGCACTGTGGGCATGCATGCCTTTTTTGAAAAGAAAATGTATTAATTCTTTGAAAATTTCATTTATATATAATCATATTCAGCCCTGTAACTCTTCCTGCAATCATATTCCCTGTAACTCTTCCTCAGTATATCTTTTATCCTTTCCCAATCTCATGTCCTTTATTTTTTTTTATAACCCTCAAAGTCTGATTTGTGAGATCATATTCTGAGTACAGTCAATCTAACAGGAGAAACATCTGTTGAAAAAAATGATTCTCTGTCCCAGAAACCATGAGCTGTCAATGTCTCCTTGGCCAAGGGTTGGGGTTCATAATACCGTTGCCACCCAGCATTTTCCTGAGTTACTTTTCTATTGCAATGATAAGACACAATGACCAAAGCAGCTTACAAAGGAAACTGTTTCCTGAAGTTTACAGTTCCAGAGGGTAAGTGCCCATGGTCATCATAGCAGGGAACATGGAAGCAGGCAGGCAGGCATGGTGCTGAAGCAGTAGATGAGAGCTTATATCTGATGCATAAGTATGAAGCAAAGAGCACCAAGTGGGAATGACTCGGGCTTTGAAGCCTCAAAGTCCACTCCCTAGGGACCCACCTCTTCCACATACTAATCCTTCTGGAACAGTTCCACCAAATGAGATGAATTCTGATACTTAAGCCTAAGGGGGCATTTTCATTCAAATTATCACACTCCCCTATGTCCTATGCTGACAGTCTTGCTTTGGTGTAGGTCTTGGACTAGGAATCACAGCTGCTGTGAGTTCATAGGTATAACACTCCTAACTGATATTCTACCCAAGCCTCCAACCCTGTCCCAACTTCAAACTCTCACAGGAATCACAGCTGCTGTGAGTTCATAGGTATAACACCCCTAACTGATATTCTACCCAAGCCTCCAACCCTGTCCCAACTTCAAACTCTCTCTTCCATTCCCCTTTATATAACCACTGTTCTACTGTCTCTCGAATCTTGTACAATCTTGCTTTCCCCCCTCCCTATTTGTTTTCCATTTCTAACTTTCTGGATTCTATGAGTACTTCAAGTCACACAAATCTAAAGATTTGACACTGGTACAAGTAAATGCTTCCAATACTGTCTTCAAGTAAATCCATTTTATTGGCAGGGTTTGTGTTTTTTATTTTTCTTTAAAGTTCACCAAAATTCCATTGAGAATGAGATTTTCATAATTCAGTTGATGGGCATTTAAGCTTTTTATATGTCCTAGCTCTTATGAACAGAGCAGCAATGAACACGGATGAGCAAGTATCTCTGTAGTAAGATATCGAGTCCTTTGTGCATATATCAGGGAGTGATATAGCTGAGTCATATGATAATCTATTTCTAGTGTTTTTGAGAAGCAGCCATGCTGGTTTGCAGAGTGGCTGCACCAGTTTGCACTCCTACCAACAGTGAATAAGTGTTTCCACTTCCATTCTCACATCCAAGCCAGATCTATTCTTTTTTGTTTTCTTAGACTTTGCTATTCTAAATGGAGTAAAATGAGTTTAATTTGCATTTTTGATGGCTATGGATGATTAAATCTTTTTTTATTCGATATAATTTTTTATTTACATTTCAAATGATTTCCCCTTTTCTAGCCCCCCACTCCCCGAAAGTCCCGTAAGCCCCCTTCTCTCCCCCTGTTCTCCCACCCACCCCTTCCCACTTCCCCGTTCTGGTTTTGCCGAATACTGCTTCACTGAGTCTTTCCAGAACAAGGGGCCACTCCTCCTTTCTTCTTGTACCTCATTTGATGTGTGGATTATGTTTTGGGTATTCCAGGTTTCTAGGTTAATATCCACTTATTAGTGAGTGCATACCATGATTCACCTTTTGAGACTGGGTTATCTCACTTAGTATGATGTTCTCTAGCTCCATCCATTTGCCTAAGAATTTCATGAATTCATTGTTTCTAATGGCTGAATAGTACTCCATTGTGTAGATATACCACATTTTTTGCGTCCACTCTTCTGTTGAGGGATACCTGGGTTCTTTCTAGCATCTGGCAATTATAAATAGCGCTGCTATGAATATAGTAGAGCATGTTGGATGATTAAATCTTAAAAATATTTCTTAGGCATTTGTACTTTTATCTTCAGAAAATGCTCTGTTGGGCTTCACACCCCACTTTTAAATTAAGTTGTCACTGTTTTCTTGGTGTTCTGTTGGGTTTTATTGTTTTTTGTATATTATAGACACTAATCCTCTCTTAGGCTTTCTTCTTAATCTGTAGGCTGTGTCTTCAGTTGATTGACAGTTTTCACTGTAATACAGAAGCGTGTTAATTTCATGAACTTCTGCTTTCATTGTTGGTTCTATTCCCTGGGGACCAGAGGCTTATACTATGTCCTTAACTGAGTCTATATTTTGAAGTATACTCTATACTCTTTTATCTAGAAATTCCTAGAACTGATAAGTACTTTTATCAAAGAGGCAGATTACAAAATTAGCATTTCAAAATCAGTATCCTTTCTACATACCAAAAGCATGAAGACAATCCCATTTTAAAGAAATGTACTATTGTAGTGTCAAAAACAATGTATCTTGGAATAAAGATAACCAAGGAACTGAAAACTCACACAATGAAAGCTAAGATCCTAAGGACATAAACTGAAGAATATAGCAGAAATGGCAGATTGCCCATGATTCATAATTACTAGGATTGATGTTATGAAATGGAAATGTCTCTAAAGGCAACCCACAAAATCAGTGAAATCCCTGTCAAAATTCCAATGCAATTCTTGACAGAACTGAAAAAGTTAAATATTTAATTAAAATTAAAATTTAAAAATTAAAAACTGAAAAATTTTAAAAATTAAAATTTCATATGGAAGCACAAAAAGACTCAATATAACCGAAAACAACCCTGAATAATAAAACCTCTTTTGGAGGTATTCTCAATCCTGATCGTAAGGAACACAGAGCCATAGTAGTAAAACCACATTGTACTGGAACAAAAATAGACACATTGGTCAATGGAACAGAACTGAGGATCCATATATAATCTGGGTAGTCTTGTTTTAAAAAGAAATGCCTCTGCTAAAGAATTATATCTTCTGTATGTAATTTACAGTACTTTAATAGATAAAGGAAATTTATGTCCGCTTATGGTTTGATTAAAATTTAAATAAGTAGATTTGAAATTTAGTGTTCATTTGAAATTTTGAAATCATTATTCAAAAAGTCCACAAATGAACTAAAATTTTAGAATAAAGATAACTTAGTTTTGATGTGTTGCCTTTTTTAGCACTGTTTTTATTGAAATCTTTATAATTAGGAGTAAAATTGCTTTATTTATATTTTGATTCATAAAATGGAATTACAGAATGATCTTTCTGTTAGAATTTTGAGAATTTTCATGACATTGGAAATTTGCATCTTAAAATGCTGTAGAATTTGCTGACATAGCATTTGAGCCTCATATTTTCTGGTATGAAGAAACTTGCAAAGTTAAATGTTTTAAATAATGCACTTAACAAGACTGACTCCATGGAAGGCACACTTTAAAGCCCTTCTCAGAACTAGGTAGACTGATCTTCTTGGCCTAACAAAGAAGTTATAGAAAAATGTACAATGCTTTTATTTAAAAACAAAGACTTAGCTACTTTCAAAGAAACATCTACATATAAGAGATCGATTAAAGAGCCAATAGCTAATTATCTGTGCATCCTTTTAATAAATAAGACAACTATGCCAACTTCTATTGTTTGATGCTAAAGTTACCACTAATAATCTGTAGTTCTGATTATTTTTTTGAAGTTACCTCTTGTTGTGTACTGAAGCTGCTCTCTGATGGCCAAGTCTCCCACCCAAGCCTGCCAAGTGTCTACATTACAGGCATCTGCCAGCTCACATTTGTAAGTCAAGTAGTTTTAACTTTCATACCTTTAAAAATAATTTTAGGTAATATATACATGTTTAGAATACCTATGCCTCTCTAATGAGTTAAGGCTTTTATTTTTATTTAAGTAGGTTTTTATTCTTTACTTCTTCTTATCTTTATTTATTTTGTAATGGTATTTTCAGTTATTTTTTTCTGTAAATATCCACAGGCAGGAATGATGCATCTGTCTTTTGTAATGCCATTGTAGCACTAAAGAGCTTCATACTGAATGTAAAAATAGACCTTTGCTTGTCAGATATCTGGTTATTTCGAGCAACTTCTTTCCTGCTTGCATGCTCATTTTTGTTTATTTATTTTGTGTATTAATTTATAATTTTGTGTATTAATTTATAATTTATAATTTTGTGTATTAATTTATATTCTGCATCTCGTAGTCTTCTAATATTTGTATATTAAGTCTAAGGCATTGCTCACTTTTTTTTGTTACTTCTCACCTCTGGTGGTTTATAAATGCCTACTAGTTACCTTGAATTGGCAACTTATGTTTCTCAAATTCTTAGATATACTGTGACGTTTCACATATGTTCCTGTTGCATCCCCCTTCTTGCCATAATGGAGTGTATCCTTGGAACTATAGGCTGAAATCAACCATTTCTCCCTAACTGCTTTTTGTTGGGTATTCAGTTACAGTAATGACTAAAGTAAGTAATACAGTAGTCATGTTATCTACTGTGGAGGATTCATTTTTGCTGAGAGCCAGAAGGTGGTACTAGTTTTAGACAACCTTGACATTTTTAGCAAGGCATGAGATTTATCAATGAATACCATGCTATCTTTTTCTAAATAGCTCTCACAGTCACATGCTCATAGAATCTAGAGATAGAGAGAATACAGAAGTTGAAAATTAAAGTGTGCTAATGAGTGACCCTCCCTTTAAACTCGTATTGGAGGCCTGCAACCCCAGTACGACTTTTCTTGAAAGCTAAGGCATTAGAAGGTACTTAGGATGAAATTAAATCATAAGGGTGTGTGTATTGACAGGTTTTATTGTTGACTTAGAAAAAGATTGCCCTTGAATACCATTCTGCTCCTTTCCTCCCGTGTCTTGGAATTATATAGAAAGATGGTGGCTGCCTACTCATCAAGAGACTAGTTCTGAAAATGAAATCTGCCTAGCTAATCCTTCATCTTGGATATACAAGCCTTCACAATTATAAGAAATGCATTTTATAGTTTAAGACAATAAATCTGTAATATTTTATTGTGGTTGTTCACGCTGACTAGTATCTGTTTGCTTATTGTATTTACACTAGTGAACAAAAGGAAAAGCTCACAGAATGTCCTTAAGCACAAACAGTGCTTGCTTTCTGATGGTTGTCACAGAAGATCCGGACTCAGTTCTCTGTATTCTGGCAAATTACCATATCACTTTCAAACGTTGAAACTGTTTGCAAGATTGTTTTCTATTTCAGTGTCACGATCTGTCTGCAAGTGTTTCTTCCATTGAGCACGTCCACCTTTCTCTGGCACCTGCTTTCCTTGTTTAACTTGACAAAGTCTCCTTCAGTGAGTTCTTTCAGAGTTCCTTGGGCTTCACATTCCTCACAAACTCTGTCCACATACGTGTATAAGGCATTTTCTTTATATATATAATTTTCTATATTCTTTGTTTACATTCCAAATGATTTCCCCTTTCCCAGTTCCCCCTTCCCCATAGGTCCCATAAACCTTCTTCTCTCCATCCATTCTCCAATCACCTCTTTCCTTTTTCTCTGTCCTGGTACTCCCCTCCAATGCTAGATCAAGCCTTTCCAGGATAAGGACCCTCTCCTTACTTCTTCATGGGAGCCATTTGTTATGCTAATTGTGCCGTGGGTATTCAGAACTTCTGGGCTAATTAATATCCACTTATCAGAGATTGCATTCCATGTGTATTCTTTTGTGATTGGGTTACCTCACTTAGGATGATATTTTCCAGATCCAACCCTTTGCCTAAAAATTTCAAGAATTCATTTTTTAAATTGCTGAGTAGTATTCCATTCTGTAAATATACCTCATTTTCTGTATCCATTCCTCCAAAGAGGGATATCTGGGTTCTTTCCAGCTTCTGGCTATTATAAATAAGGCTGCAATGAACATAGTGGTGCATGTGTCCTTATTGCATGCCGGGGAATCCTTTGGGTATATGCCCAGAAGAGGTATAGCAGGGTCCTCCGGAAGTGTCATGTCCAGTTTTCAGAGGAACCACCAGATTGATTTCCAGAATGATTGTACCATCTTACAACCCCACCAGAAGTGAAGGAGTGTTCCTCTTTCTGCACATCCTTGCCAACACCTGCTGTCTCCTGAGTTTTTAAACTTAGACATTCTGACTGGTGTGAGGTGAAATCTCAGGGTTGTTTTGATTTGCGTTTCCCTAATGAATAATGATGTTGAGCATTTCTTAAGGTGCTTCTCAGCAATCTGAATTTCTTCAGGTGAAAATTCTTTGTTTAGATCTGTACTCCATTTTCAATAGGGTTATTTCGTTCCCTGGGGTCTAACTTCTTGAGTTCTTTGTATATATTGAATATTATCCCTCTATCAGATGTAGGGTTGGTGAAGATCTTTTCCCAATTTGTTGGTTGCCGTTTTGTTCTTTTGACAGTGTCCTTTGCCTTACAGAAACTTTGTAGTTTTATGACATCTCATTTGTCAATTCTTGATCTTAGAGCATAAGCTATTGGTGTTCTGTTCAGGAACTTTCCCCCCGTGCGCATGACCTCAAGGGTTTTCCCCATTTTCTTTTCTATTAGTTTCAGTGTGTCTGGTTTTACATGGAGGTCCTTGATCCACTTGAGGTTGAGGTTAGTACAAGGAGATAAGAATGGATCAATTCACATTCTTCTGCATGCTGACCTCCAGTTGAACCAGCACCATTTGTTGAAAAGGCTATCTTTTTTCCACTGGATGTTTTCAGCTCCTTTGTCGAAGATCAAGTGACCATAGGTGTGAGGATTCATTTCTGGGTCTTCAATTCTATTCCATTGGTTCACTTGCCTGTCACTATGCCAATACTATGCAGTTTTTAACACTATTGCTCTGTAGTATTGCTTGAGGTCTGGGATACTGATTCCCCCAGAAGTTCTTTTACTGTTGAGAATAGTTTTAGCTATCCTGGGTTTTTTGTTATTCCAGATGAATTTTAGAATTGCTTTTTCTAACTCTGTGAAGAACTTAGTTGAGATTTTGATGGGTATTGCATTGAATCTGTAGATTGTTTTTGGCAAGATTGCCATTTTAACTATATTTAATCCTGCCAATCCACGAGCATAGCAGATTTTTCCATTTTCTGAGGTCTTCTTCGATTTCCTTCTTCAGAGACCTGAAGTTGTTGTCATATAGATCTTTCACTTGTTTGGTTAGAGTCACACCAAGATACTTTATATTGTTTGTGGCTATTGTGAAGGGTTTCCCTACCTACTTTCTCAGCCTGCTTACCCTTTTGAGTATAGGAAGGCAACTAATTTGCTTGAGTTGATTTTATAACCAGCCACTTTGCTAAAGTTGTTTATCAGCTATAGGAGTTCTGTGGTGGAGCTTTTTGGGTCACTTAAGTATACTATCATGTCATCTGCAAATAGTGATAATTTGACTTCTTCCTTTCCAATTTGTATCCCTTTGACCTCCTTATGTTGTCTAATTGCTCTAGCTAGAACTTCAAGTACTATATTGAAAAGATATGGAGAGAGAGGCAGCCTTGTCTACTCCCTGATTTTAGTGGGATTGCTTCAAGTTTCTCTCCATTTAGTTTGATGTTGGCTACCGGTTTGCTGTATATTGCTTTAACTCTGTTTAGGTATGGGCCTTGAATTCCTGTTCTTTCCAAGACTTTTAGCATGAAAGGATGCTGAATTTTGTCAAATGCTTTTTCAGCATCTAATGAAATAATCATATGGTTTGTTTCTTTGAGTTTGTTTATGTAGTGGATTGTATTGTTGGATTTCCTTATATTTAACCATCCCTGCATCCCTGGGATAAAGCCTACTTGATCATGATGGATGATCGTTTTGATGTGTTCTTGGATTCAGTTGGCAAGAATTTTATTCAGTATTTTTGCATCAATATTCATAAAGGAAATGGGCATGAAGTTCTCTTTCTTTGTTGGATCTTTGTGTAGTTTTGGTATCAGCATAATTGTGGCTTCATAGAAGGAGTTGGGTAGTGTTCCTTCTGTTTCTATTTTGTCTAATAGTTTGAAGAGTATTGGGGTTAGGTCTTAAATGAAGGTCTGATAGAATTCTGTTCTGAAGCCATCTGGTCCTGTGCTTATTTTGGTTGGGAGACTGTCTATGACCTTTTTTATTTCTTTAGGGAATTATGGGATTGTTTAGATGATCTATTTGATCCTTATTTAATGTTGGTGTCTGATACCTGTCTAGGAAACTGTCCATTTCCTCCAGATTCTCCAGTTGTGTTGAGTATAGGCTTTTGTAGTAGGATCTGATGATTTTTTGAATTTCCTCAGTTTCTGTTGTTATATCTCCCTTTTCATTTCTAATTTTGTTAATCTGGATACTGTCTTTGTGCCCTTTGGTTAGTCTGGCTAAGGGTTTATCTATCTTGTTGATTTTCTCAAAGAACCAGCTCCTGGTTTTGTTTATTCTTTGTATGGTTCTCTTTGTTTCTACTTGATTGATTTCAGACCTGAGTTTGATGATTTTCTGTCTTCTTCTCCTCCTGGGTGAATTAGCTTCTTTTTGTTCCAGGCCTTTCAGGTGTGTCGTTAAACTGCTAGTGTATGCTCTTTCCATTTTCTTTTTGGAGACACTCAGGGCTATGAGTTTTCCTCTTAGCACTGCTTTCATTGTGTCCCATAGATTTGGGTATGTTGTGTCTTCATTTTCATTAAATTCTAAAGAGTCTTTGATTTCTTTATTTCTTCCTTGACCAAGGTATTACTGAGTTTGTTCAGTTTCCACGTGTATGTGGGCTTTCTGTTGTTTTTGTTGCTATTGAATACCACTTTTACTCCATAGTGATCTGATAGGAGGCATGGGATTAGTTCAATCTTTTTATATTTGTTGAGGTCTGTCTTGTGACCAATTATATGATTGATTTTGGAGAAGGTACCATGAGGTGCTGAGAAAAAGGTATATTCTTTTGCTTTAGGATAAAATGTTATATATATATATATATATATATATATATATATATATATATATATATATATATATATATATATA
Organism: Apodemus sylvaticus; assembly: GCF_947179515.1. Lineage (NCBI taxonomy): Eukaryota > Metazoa > Chordata > Mammalia > Rodentia > Muridae > Apodemus > Apodemus sylvaticus. The sequence goes on along the minus strand of NC_067473.1, from coordinate 127,167,622 downwards.
TGTTAAATTTAATTGGTCCAAAGCTTCAATTAGTTTCACTGTGTTCCTGTTCAATTTCTGATTTCCTGATTGGTCCATTGAGGAAAGTGCAGTGTTGAAGTCACCCACAATTATTGTGTTAGGTGCAATGTGTGCTTTGAGCTTTAGTAACGTTTCTTTTATGAATGAGGGTGCCCTTGCATTTGGAGTATACATGTTCAGGATTGAGAGTTCTTCTTGGTGTATTTTTCCTTTGACCAGCAAGAAGTGTCTTTTGACCAGAGTCTCTTTTGATGACTTTGGGTTGAAAGTCAATTTTATCTGATATTAGAATGGCTACTCTGTCTTGTTTCCTGAGACCATTTGCTTGTAAAATTGTCTTCCAGCCTTTTACTCTAAGGTAGTGTTTGTCTTTGACACTGAGGTGTTTCCTGTATGCAGCAAAATGTAGGGTCCTGTTTACGTATCCAGTCTGTTAGTCTATGTCTTTTTATTGGGGAATTGAGTCCATTGATATTAAGAGATATTAAGGAATAGTGATTATTGATTCCTGTCATTTTGATGATATTTTTAAAATTTGATTGGTTATCTTCTTTTGGGTTTGATGAAAAAAGGTTACTATCTTGCTTTTCCAGGGTGAAGTTTCCCTCCTTGTATTGGTGTTTTCCTCCTATTATCCTTTGTAAGGCTGGGTTTGTGGAAAGATATTGGGTAAACTTAGTTTTGTCATGGAATATCTTGGTTTCTCCATCAATAGTAATTAAGAGTTTTGCTGGGTATAGTAGTTTTGGCTGGCATTTGTGTTCTCTTAGAGTCTGCATGAGATCTGCCCAGGATCTTCTAGCTTTCTTAGTCTCAGGTGAGAAGTCTGGTGTGATTCTGATAGGTCTTTCTTTATATGTTACTTAGCCTTTTTCTTTTACTCCCTTTAATATTCTTTCTTTGCTTAGTACTTTTGGGGTTTTGATTATTATGTGATGGGAAGTATTTCTGTTCTGACCCAGTCTGTTTGGAGTTCTGTAGGCTTCTTGTATATTCATGGGCATATTTCTCTTTAGGCTAGGGAAGTTTTCTTCCATAATTTTATTGAAGATATTTGCTGGCCCTTTAAGTTATAAATCTTCAGTCTCGTCTATACATATAATCCCTAGGTTTGGTCTTCTCATTGTGTCCTGCATTTCCTGGATGTTTTGGGTTACAAGCTTTTTGCATTTTGCATTTTCTTTAACTCTTGAGTCCATGGTTTCTATGGTATCTTCAGCATCTGAGATTCTTTCTTCTATCTCTTGTATTCTGTTTTTGATATTTGCATCTAATGGCCCCTGATTTCCTCCCCCAGGTTTTCTATCTCCAAAGTTGTCTCCCTTTGTGATTTCTTAGTTGTTTCTACTTCTGATTTTAGATCCTGGATGGTTTTGCTCAGCTCCTTCACTTGCTTGTTTGTGTTTTCCTTTAATTCTTTAAGAGATTTTTGTGTTTCCTCTTTCATGACCTCAGCCTGGTTATCAAAGTTCTCCTGTATTTTTTTAAGTGATTTTTGCGTTTCCTCCTTATTGGCTTCTATCTTTGACCCATATTCTCTGAAATTTCTTTCAATGAGTTTTTTTCTTTCTGTTGTAAGGACTTCTAACTTTTGACCCATTTTCTCCTGAATTTCGTCAAGATTTTTATTTATGTCCTTCATGTGTTCCTGTAACAGCATCATGACCTGTGATTTAAAATCCAAATCTTATTTTTCTGGTGTGTTGGGGTATCCAGGATGCTGTTAATGGAGAATTGGGTTGATGAAGTATGCTGTTAATGGAGAATTAGGTTCAGATGCTGCCATATTGCCTTGATTTCTGTTAGTAATGTTCCTACGTTTGCCTTTTGCCATCTAGTCCTCACTGGTGTTAGTTAGTTTTGTTGTCAATGTTGGACTTACCAGTGCAAGCTGCCTCTTCCTAGCTGGCCTCCTGTACTGCCTGGAGACGAAGTGCAGTGGCCCAGGCTGTTCCCAATCCAGAAGCAGAGACCGGAAAGCTCCCACCAGGGACCTCAGGACCGGATCCTCTGCTCTGCAGGGCCAGATTCACCAGAGCATGCTGCTTCCTCTCAGCTGGCCTCAGAGTACACAGGCATTTTCTTTCTAGTTTCATATATATTCCATCTTAATTCCACCTCCAAAGTTATGTCTTTACATTTCCCTCCTTCACTGTTAGTTCCATGTGTTGAGGAGTTTCTCTGATTCATTTCTATAAAACTTCTCTTATCTCTCTCACTTAGGGAGAGACAAATAGCATCAGGCTACCTGCATGGCTGCCTGCATATACTTTTAACACCTGGCACTCTGTGACCCATCACCAGGAGCCTTTGAAAGAAGTGACATATTGGTTACTGTGATGCACAGTTGTTGATCATGTCATGAAGAACCAGGAAAGATGATTGGATTAAATATGATAGTAGCTACCATGTGATTACTAGACCATGGCCTGTGCTGTTGGAGATCTGCTGTTGGTAATCAAGGTGTGATAGCTGATATCTGGGAAATCAGTCATGTGCAAAGCGAAGACTACCTGTAGTGTGATATTTTCATCTTTATCATCTAAATAGGTTAAAAGATAGTATTTCAAGTCAAAGAGCTGAGGCAGGAGGATTCCAAGTTTGATGACAGCCTGGACTATTTAGGAGAAATATCAATTACAAAGAGAAAAAAATGGACTTTGTATTACTTTATAGTTATAAATCCCACCAAATGTGTTATCACATTTGAATAAATCATGTATTATAGCCCCTTTGAATCTCCAAGTACATGTTCCTCAACTAGCAGATGTATGAAAAACTGTGTATAATATGAATAGTACATAGCATATAGTTCATATATATATATATGTAATGTATATTTTATATGCATTGTGTTATATTATATATTAGTATTAAATATATAGTATGTGTATATATATAGTATATTTAGTGTGTTTATTATACATACATATATGCTGTATGTATATATAATAATATTATATTATCTAATATGTTATATATTAAAAATATAATATATAATGCATATATAATGAATGTAAGAATGGAGTCCTAGCATTTGTGAAAATGTGCAGAAATGAAGGATCCCGTGCTTAGCTAACCAGGTACAGAATACTAAAAACCCTGATATCCTATTCTCATGGAAAAATTTAAAAGGTAGCTTTCTAGAAACTGAGATCAGAGTGGAAGTGTGGTCATCAGAGACTGAGATGGTTAGTTGTGGGCAGGGAAGGTTGACTCGGCAGTATTAAGTTATCAACAAGACCAGAAGTTCTAGATGTCAATGCTCAGCAGGATCATGTCAGCTCATCACACTGTATATTCAAAAGAGCTCGAATAAAGTTATGAAATATTTCTACCATATATATATATATATATATATATATATATATATATATATAGACATTGCTATACTTACCGACTTCAAAAAAATTAATACTATGCTACTATGCCCAGGTATCAAAATACCACATGGTAACCCATAAATATGTATAACTCTATGTGTCAATTGAAAAACTGAAAAGAAAAAAAAGAAAATTTGCACTTACTATTGTCTTTTACTTGGGGCATTTTTTTTCTATACCATTGGGTAAATGGCTTTTTAAGTTTCACCCAATGATGGCTTACATATTTAAATAGTACTTTGCTCCCACTTGTTTCTATTCACCCATAAAATTGGAATATACTGCTCAGGAAAATTATAACCTGCATATGAATATAAAGTCACCTTTCATGTGGCTTATCTTGAATGAATAATTAAAATTATTAGTGGTTAAACTGTATATGTCTTAACACCTCTTTAGACCTTCCCATAAGTTCAATAGAAAAGAATCTAACCCTACAATCAGATCAAAATGATTAGTGTTATAGTTATCTAAGAATAACTATAGCTTTAATTGACACAGGCTTTGCATTGCAGCACAATACTTACAACTGGGAGACACTGGATTTTAAAGCCATACTTCTGTTGGCATCATAGAATAGTACTGTCTCCCAATAACTTCTCTCACTCTAACATGTCTTATATATTCACAATTTGTTGGGACAAATTGCTAGAATGTTATTATTGATGGTAAATCATGGTTTCCAAGCTAGATACTGATAAAACTTTCAATTGTCCAAAAATCACATTCACAGAACAGACTATAATTTGAGAGATACTTTATGTCCTGAAATGGGAAAGGAGTATTTGAATACACAGACTGTATTCTTTGAGCCAAGCACTAAGCAAACAAAGCCACTTGTCTTCCACATGGAATTATGTTGGAAGATGACACACAGAGTGCTTTGGAAAATTTTTTCTAACTTTAATTGGACCTTGATCATTCTTAATAAAGGAAGCTGAGTCACTTGGTACAATAGAAAAAATTGTTAAGGCATAAAAACTATTTTAAGTTAAGGAAGACACATAGGTTAGGTGTTTCTAATGGCAATAAAATAAGAGAAAGGAAGCAAAGAATAAACACAAACCAGGTGCCATCATTTAATTTGAGTTATAATTATTTTGTGTTCTGTCCTCATGAAGGTGAATTTAGAGTAACTTTGTTAAAAACAACATTTTCCTATCATCAACAGAAGTTTATTTTAATAATCATTTTTATTTGGGTTCTTAACCTGAAAGTCTGAGATTACATATCCTTAGGAAATGTAAAGGAAGCTTCAACCATTGCAGTGTTTAAGAAAAGAGAACTGGGTTTACTGAACTTAAAAGGTATAAAACATTGGGTGCTAGGAAATTCAATATACTTTTGATATGAGTTGGCATACATTTTGAACCATAAAGATATACATTCTATTCCCTCCAATCTCTAGTTCTAGGTATACGGTCACGGTAGGAGTGTGTGCAGGAGGGTATAGATAGGTAGCATGTGTGTAAGAAAACTCATTTTAGAGTGTTCATAGCAGAGCTGTTTGTAGTAACCTTTCATTGGGAGCTACCCAAAGGCTCATCCCAATAGAATGAACTAATAGTGGTAGTTACTCAATTGCAATGACACACAGTCTCATAGATCTTTGAACTGGATGCTAAATAAAAGATGTCAGACATATAAAACACATACACACACAAACATACACATGTACATACATCATACTTGCATATATACTATATATATATGTATACCATACACACACACATACACAGACTACAACTAGTAATTAATCTTGGTATAGAGAGCCTGATAAGAAGGACCTTAGTAACAAATAAGGTGCTTGCTTATAAGCATGTAAGGTCCATTTGGGTTCAGTTAGATAAAATATTTTGAGCTCTCTACTTTTCTGTACCCAATTCTCCTCGTATTACAGCTCAACAAAATTTTAATATCAAAATTATAGAAAACACAATGCAAAACCTACTCTCACAAAATATCATGGCAGTGGTATTGTCATCATAATGTCTTTTTTATGTTTAACTAATCCACCTGAAGATTACAAAACAAATATTTTATATCTCACTTTAGAAATAAGCTTTATTAAAGACATATTTAAACCATAAGAGAATACAATGTTATTAACTGAATTTGAATCCTAATGTGTTTCACAGTCACAATTTGGTTCTTAAAATAAAAAGTAATGAAAGTCAAACCTATCCTTTAAAAAAAAGTCCAATAATGAATTACACCTCAGAGTTCTCCCGTGTTTCTAATCTGTGTGACTTTTTCTATTAGATTGAGATAGGGAAGGTGATCTGTGCTTAGAACCCTGCTATGAAAAGAAAACAAAAATATCAGAATCTAGTATCCTTGAAAGTTGTCATTCATGAACCAAGTCATGGTATCTGTCCTCATTCATTTCTGTGATAAAAATACGCTGACAAAAATCAGCTTATGAAGTAAAGTTAGCAATCTAGGTCAGAGTGCACCACTGAAGGGAAATCATAGACTCGAGAGCTTGAGAAAGCTTGTCACAACTCACGATCAAGAACAGAGATAATCAAAGCTTTCTCTCACCCCTATACATTTTAGAGCCCAGTCTAAGGAATGTTGCCACCCATGGTGGGCTGGATCTTTCTATATCAATTAACAATCCAGACTGGATCTTCCTATATCAATTAACAATCTGGACAATTTCTCACAAACCTGTGTATAGACAGAACTGATCTAGATAATTACTCAAGACTCTCTTCCCAAGTGATTCTAGGTTGTTTCAGGTTGACGGTGAAAACTGACCATCATAGTGTCCAACTCAAAGTCCTTACATGGCAGGTAATATACACTCTGCTGGCTGGATTGCCCGTGGTATTATTTTCCCTTTTTATTCTTTCCCAGTCCTATCTTTGACACACGTGCAGCATACCTATAGCTTACTTTGCAAAAATGAATCCCAAATATAATGGGACCCACTTTCATAAAAGTTCTATGGGTCTGGGAACAATGAGTGGAATTGAATTAAGAAATGTTAGTTTATTCCTCTTAAAAGTGGGAATAGTTTATGGTGCAGAGGTAAAAAAATAAGAGTTAAATCTATGTAGAAAGCCTCATGTATACTATAGTATCTAACACACAATGAGAATTCAATAAGCAACAGTTTATATTTAGATAAGAATGGGAAAATTAAATATAAATTTATGGCATGGGACAATTTGAAGATCATTGGTAGTAGGTATTCGTTTTCACAATAAAGGTTTGATAATTTTAACTGGTCCTGGGCTTTTCTTTGTGGGAAGATTGTGTGTAGGTGTGTGTGTGTGTGTGTGTGTGTGTGTGTGTGTGTGTGTATGAGAGAGAGAGAGAGAGAGAGAGAGAGAGAGAGAGAGAGAGAGAGAGAGAGGCAGGCAGACAGAGAGACAGACAGAGAGACAGAGAGACAGAGACAGAGACAGAGAGAAAGAGGAAACAAAAACAGAGACACAGAGTCACACACATAAACACACACACACACACACACACAGAGTCCAAAAGACATCTGGGCATGCAAGTACTCATGCCTATAGGCCATAAAAGGGATTGTGGGTGCCCTACTCTATCACTTTCCACTATCTTCTATGAGAGGTGCTTACTGAATCTAGACATTTCCAGTTTTTAGGTAGGCCAGCTGCCAGTCCATGCCATCAGTCCTTCTGTCTCCCACCCAGTCCCTGTGGGTTACAGGTGTGCATGCCCATCCCCAGCTTTCAGGTCAGTGTTGGGTATCTGAACTCTCGAGCTTGCATAGCAAGTTCTTTTACCTGCTGAGCCACCTTCCCAGCCCCATGGAAAGATTTATTTTTATTACAGCTTCAATTTTAGATCTGTTTGCTATAGATCTTTTTATATGTTCTTGATTTAAGTTTGGTAGGTCTTACAACTTGGAATTTATTTCTTTTAGATTTTCCTGGTTTTGGTATTGGTAGTGGTGGATTGATTTTCTTTTTTTTTCTTCCTTCCTACTTTTCTTTTGTTCTTTCTTTCTTTCTTTCTTTCTTTCTTTCTTTTTCTCTTCATTTTTTATTCAATTTGACCAATTTGAGTATTGTTTCCTTCTGGTTAATTTAGCTATTTTTTCCCTTTTTTTCCTCTTTTATTAGATATTTTCTCTATTTACATTTCAAATGTTATCCCCTTTCCTAGTTTTCCCTACAGAATCCCGCTATCCTATCTCCTTCCTCCTGCTTCTATGAGGGTGTTCCCCCACCCATCCACCCACCCACTCCTGCCTTATCACCCTGGCATTCCCCTACACTGGGGCATCAAGCCTTCACAGAACCAAGAGCCTCTTCTTTTACTGATGCCCTACAATCCTATCCTCTGCTACATATGGGTCTGGAGCCATGGGTCACTCCATGTGTACTCTTTAGTTAGTGGTTTAGTCCCTTGGAGCTCTGGGGGAGGGTCTGTTTGGTTGATATTGTTGTTCTTCCTATGGAGTTGCAAACCCCTTCAGCTCCTTCAGTCCTTTCTCTAACTCCTCCATTGGGGACCCCATGCTCAGTCCTCCTGGGGATCTATCCCTTATACCGTCACCAAACCCAGACACTATTGAGGATGCCAACAGCCTCTTGCTGAGAGGAGACTGATATAGCTGTCTCCTAAGAGGCTCTGCTAGAGCTTGACAAATTAAGAGGTGGATGTTCGCAGCTAATTTATTTTTATTTTAGTTGTGTGTATGTGTGTGTTATATGAATAACATATGACAAGTGTGTGCAGGAATCTAGAATTAAGTGTTAGAACTTCTACAACTGGGATTGTACACCATTGTGAGCCAAAGGATGTTGGTTTGAGATGCTGGATGTGGGTGCTAGGAATAAAACTACAGTCCCTTGGAAAAGCAGCAAGCACTCTTAACCCCTGAACTATCTCTTCTAGGTCCTGGCTAGAGGTTTTATCTTTTCAGAGAATCTACTTTTGTTTAATTGGTCTACACATTGTTCTTTTTGTCTCTAGTTCATTGATTTCTCTTTTCATCTTTATGAGTTCGTGCTGCCTACTACCTTTGTATTTAACTTGTTCTTATTTTTTCTAAAATTGTGTGGCACATCGTTGTGTTAAGATTTTGGTTTTTAAAATATAGAAACTCATAGCTGTAAACAGTAAATGGAAAACAGATGTCTGCAGAGGTTGATCCCCTGCTAACCTCAGTTCCTCTCTCCCATTCCAGTGTGGTTGTCATTTAGTGCAGTTTGCTCCTGATCACCAAGGTTGGAGCTTCTTTTTTCTGTTAACTTACTACCTGGGTTGAGTTTCTTTTCAGCTTGTTGACATTCAGTGTCTTGTTCTCAGAAATGACCTCTCAGGACTGGATCCCCACCATGAAAGTGTGGTCAGGTCACCTAAACTCAAACTCCCTAACTAATTGTTGTTGCGTGTATTCAAGTCCCCACGGTTTGGTTAGCTTTAAACAACAGATTCCCTATCAAGATGGTGTATAACCTCTGCTGTCTATCTAAGTCATGTAGTGTGGCAAAATGTTTTCTCTTTACTGCTGGCCTATCCACTAGATAAAACATTGTCTTACCCAAACCTGAAGCTGGAGTTGTGATTTCTGGGAGCTGGGAGCTTGATCTGAGGAGATGACTTCTATAGCCACTTGGCTTACTTTGGGATGAGGCGTCTGCTTCCCTCCTGCCGTGATCCACATGGGTGGAGCTATGTTCTACTGGCCATTTCTCAGTGTTCCCGGGAAAGAAAGGCAGCACACTGCTGACAGATTGGTGCTTAGATATCTTTATTATAACCCAGTACTTCCTGCCCAGGGAAGGGTGGTGCCCACAGTGAGCTGGGTCTTCCTACATCAATACAATGCCACCAGAGACATAACTACAGGCTGCCAGTTTGATCTAGGAAATTGCTTGATTGACACAAACTTATCATGTGATTCTAGGCTGGGTCAAGTAGACAGTTAAGACTAATAAGGGCACACAATATGAATGCTAGGTAATCTGGGTTGTTAAAGACCACATGTACCCCACTTTTAAAATCAGATATATTTGGCCTTCACAGTTACCTGCTCCTGCCCATGTGTATGCACACACAAACACAGATACACAGACACACACACAGATACACACACACACACACATACACTTTAAAATAAATCTTTCTAAAAAAAAAAAGCCCCATGAGTAAAGAGACTTGAACTTCAATTTCACTCACAAACTCTTGAAGGCTTTTAAAAGTAATAATTGTATTAACCATATCAGACCCACCCACCTCCATTTTTCTGAGGAATGTCTTAAGTTAGAAATCATTTTACATCCTTAAAAAAAACTTAGACCCAAGAACAAAAATGCTAAGAAAAACACTATGCTTTCAAAATGCTAGAATGTCTGCTCTACAGACCCAGAGTCCAGAGAATCTGTTCATTCAGGAATTTATACTGCCAATAGAAGTTTAATGTTCCAGGATCAAAGATTAAACTTATACAGAACTATGAGCTTGGTATCCTGCAAAGGATCCCTCACAACTTCATGATGGTGCTTTGCCAAATTAGCCTTAAAAATCATCCCTCAGGGGCTGGGGAGACAATTGGGTGGTTAAGAGAATATACTGATATCTGAGAAGATCCAAATTCAGTTCCCAAAGATGTGCACAAATCACTTGTAGCATTTAGTAGGGGAGGGTGGCAGGAGGGCTGTTAGAGGTAGAGTTCCAAAATTCCTGAACCTGATGTCAGTGGTTTGTGTATCAAACAAATACAGCTTTGGGGTGGTAGCTTTATATTTCAGGTTTCTTCCTCATTCTTATGACTTCAGCTAAGTCTTCAAGATATGGAGTCTATAACAATCGTAACAAGTTATTATAAGAAATTGAATCTGCAGTTCTTTTTTAAATAATCAGATTAAATTCAGGGTACATTTCCTATCATAAGAATTTCAAAGTGCTTAAAATCTGGGACAGATTTTTTTTCTGAGCTGTTACAGGAACTAACGTGGGAGGAAAAAAGAGAGGAGGCAGCGGAAGTGGAGGAAAAGGAGGAAAATGAGGCGGAGGAGGAAGAGGGGGCGGAGGAGAATTTCGGAGGGAGGCAGTCAAGAAAGCAGGCTCAGAAAAACCATGTTCCCACAAAGAAGCAATTTTGTTAAGGAGTTCGGCTTGCTAAGGAACGAGATACATTTTTAACTGGACTTTAACTTGGAAGATGACAGTGTTTTATCACACACAAAGCAGTGACTTTTCTTAGAATCCCAACAAGTGGGATTCGGAGAATTATGTTCGAGGACATAATGATCACTTCAAAAATAAACAAAAACTTTTGGTTTATTTCTCACTGGAAGAGAGCCCACAAAACACGGATTTTTTTCAAATCTGATGGAGAAGCTCCGTCTAAGGAAAAATGAACTTGAACATCCGGGGAGGTGGGAGTAGGAAACTGTTCACGCTATTTTTTCTCCTTTATTATATTTTCTCTTCCTGATAATTTTGGGGAGAGCATCATGTTCCAAATTCTTCCAGTGACTGCTAATGTGCTGAACTTCCTGTTCCTGTGTGGCAGGAATCCATCAATCCTTCGTCTTTTCATTATTAATTCTTTTCCTCAATATAGGTCACTTGAGTCTAAATTACTCAGTTACAGATAAAATATAACTCTCCACTAGAGGGATGTATTTTTATCTCAACATTCAAAGAGTTGCCTTTTCCTCATCATGTCAAGTGTTAATGGGGTGACGTTCATAACTCTTGAGGAGGACATCATAATTTAGAGCTCTACTCTCCCTTTGGGAATTAGACGGAACTTCCATGAACATAAAATGAGAATTATGGGACTTAAAGGAGGGCAAGATCACACCCTCTAGTTTAATCTGTCGATGCAAATCGTGACTTCAACACAATGTAGACATCTCTTCTGAAACCAGGCCACCATATATGGGAATGTCATTATAACCCTCACAACTGTTGCCTACACCCGAAGCATGCAGGACAAATAATAAGCTCTCATAATAAGCTCTCAATCCCATCTCTATGCTGGGAACCACAGGGACCTTCTTCACTCTTTATTATATTTATAACTTTTATTTCTTTTGTGATGCTGATGACTGAACTCCAGGTCTCAGGCACACTAGGCAGGAGCTCTGCCACTGAACTATCCTGTACCCCAATTTTTTATTCTATCTAACACCTTCCTCTACTTTTAACAAGAAAAATCTACTTTATTAGCATATCAAGAGTCTCAAGTGGTAAATACATTATAATTAAATTTATGGCTAATTACAAAAGGGCCCTATAAAGCATCTACCCCTAAAACTGACCATACCTATGAATTATTTTTATCCATTTTGCAAAATTTATATGTAAGGTTGTGCATCTATGAGGTGTTAAGCAAGGACCATAGCACATAAATAATGCTGATGCAAATTAATTAATATAAATTAATTGAAAAATCAAATGCTTATTCAAGTGGCATGTTGTAGAGAATATTCAAAAAAATTTTAACTTTTAAAATTTAATACTTTCCTACTAATATGCTATATAATGTTTTAAATGTCCTTCATCTATATAAGATGAAAATAACACCAAACACAATCCACAGTTGAATGTGTCAAGTTGCTTAATCACTGTGTAACAAATGGTTCACCCAGACCTAGAAACTTTACTGAGCTTGGTAACAGAGCCATCAGTAAAGTGGTGGCAGGCATGAGGTTCCCTCCCCCATTTTTAATCTCTCAGAACTCATGTTATAAAGAAAAGAAAGAAGAAAAGGAAGGAAGGAAGGAAGGAAGGAAGGAAGGAAGGAAGGAAGGAAGGAAGGAAGGAAGGAAGGAAGGAAGGAAGGAAGGAAGGAAGGAAGGAAGCAAAAGCTGGGATAGCAGCACACAGTTGAAATCCCAGTCCCAGTGCCCAACAAGTAGAAAAACGTAAATCCTTTATTCTTGCTGGCCAACCAGCCCAGACTACTCCAAGTCAGTGAGAGACTTTAGTGGGGCAGGGTAATTATCTAAGAGCTGGGGTGGGGCAATAGCTCCGCAGTCAAAAGCACCTGCTGCTCAATTATGAGGAACAGGGTTCAGATCCCAGTCTAGGTAACAAGCTGGGCATTCCACAAATGCTTCTAACTATAGCTCTGAGGGACTCAGAGATCTGATTCCTTCCTCTGGTCCAGTTGAATGCACCTGTGTATATACTCACACTGATATGTATGCACATAAATACAACAATTATTTGAAGACAAGGAAAAACCAGGTGGGCCAGTGTCTGAGGAATGATAGCCAGGGTTGACCTTTGGTCACCACATTCATACATACCTTCACACACACACACACACACACACACACATGTACGTGTGTGTGTGTGTGTGTGTGTGTGTGAGAGAGAGAGAGAGAGAGAGAGTGAGAGTGAGTGAGAGAGAGAGAGAGAGAGAGAGAGAGAGAGAGAGAGAGAGAGAGCTTTTTCTTTAAGTAGATCCATATGTGGGATGCTACTGGGGGATTAGGTTAGAGAAGGCACCAGATGGTAATCAGAGGCACTGAAATGCACAAAGGTCGCCAGTGAATATATTTTCTTCTTAGAATGTATGCACACTGATGACTTACTCTTATTTTAGGTATTCTTTCAGCAAAGTCACTTCATATCCTGGAACATTACAGACTATAAAGAGGAGAACAACAGTTGAGGCTCACTTTTAACAAGAAGGGTTATCTAACACTGGAGGGAGGGACCAGAAATAATAGACCATTTGATACAAGCATTCAGAGATGATAGCCTTCCTCTTGATCAGTAAGTATAGCTCACCTCATCATTTCTCTCCGTGTGTAAAAAAAATAAAAAATAAAACAGAAACAAAACCCAGCTATCTTACACAAAGCTTCAAATTCTATTCAGAAAGCTATTGCCAATGGCAATGAAAGCTATTGTTTACTGTACAGAAGTTTCTGTTCTGACTAAACTTGTTATTGTTCTGGTTCTGTTCAAAGAAGAGACAGCTAGCTGTACTTAGCTAAGCAAGTCTCCCTTGAGGACTTTGATGTCCCAGTGTGATATGCGAAAGCTGATTACTTTTCATGCTTTACCTATGAACTATGCTAAACTGATCTCACTGATTCTCACACTGGGCCCTATTTTACTTAATGAAGATTATGGATTTGGAATAAATAACCTTGTGGTACATGTTAGTGGAACCCCTGATCCATTTGATTTCTTTAATTCATTCATCAATATTAATGACCAGTATTAGAAATTCTGGACATATGTGTCTCCCATAACCCCCTTTCCCCATTCAAACACAATTTGAACAAGGAAAGAGAGTGATGGTAACAAGAGATAAGGGTCAAATGCTGTGACTTTGTTTGGGGCTAGAGAGATGACTCAGTGTGCAAGAATGCTTTATGATCTATCATGCAGAACTGAATTCAGATTCCAGCTCCAGATCCAGCTCCAGATCAGGCAGCTCACATATGCCTTTAGTTATAGCTCCAAGAAATTTTGTGACTTCTGGTCTCTGCGGGCACACACATTCAGAAATACACACACATACACATACACACATACACACATGCACACACACACACACACACACACACAGACACACGCACACACACACGCACATGCACACGCATGCACACACACACATCAAACAGCTACAATTATCAGCCTTATTTTAGAGAAAATGAACAGAGATTCATAAACTTGTAGCAGAATCAAATTCTTAGAGGAAGCATGATTATTTGTATGATCTCAGATAGGATTGTTTTAAATTTACTTATTTTACATATATATAAATGATTTTACATATATATACATATATATTTTACATATATATACATATATATGTAAAATAAGTAAATACATATATGTTTTACCTGCATTAATATGCACCATATGTATGTACTGCCTACAGAATCTCTGATCCCTCTGAACTTAAGTTATAGGCTGTTATGAGCTGCCTGTCACATGGGTGCTGAGAATCAAACCCAGATCCTCTGGAAGAACAGCCAGTGCTTATAATCAATGGGCTTATGACCAGCTCAGAGACAGATTTTTTTAAAGAGCCCATAAATATAATTCTATCATCATATGGGTCCCATAGACTTAGAGCTATTACTACACTGTGGCCAAGTTTACATAAATATTTAAATCATCCCCCAAATTGTCAGAGTTTATATACAAAGAGATCCAATGGTCGGATGCCAGAAACACCTGATCATTATATATTCTGTGGCCTAAGAATATTATTATTTTTGTTGTTGTTGTGCTTTTTCTTTTTTTATTGAATATATTCTTCATTTACATTTTAAATGTTATTCCCTTTCCCATTTTCCACCCTCCCAGAAAACCCCCAACACATCTTCCCTCCCCCTGCCTCCATGGGGATGCCCTTCAACCCAAACCACTCCCACCTACCCTCCTCGATTTCCCCATGCTGGGGCATCTATTGAGCCTTCATAGAACCAAGAACTTCTTCTCCCACCGATGCCCAACAAAGCATTCTTCTGCTACAAATGCGGCTGGAACCATCTGCACCCCATGGTTGATGGTATAGTCCCTGGAAGTCCTGGGGCATCTGGTTGGCTAACATCATGGTTATTTCCGTGAGGCTGCAAATCCCTTCAGCTCTTCCAGTCCTCCCTCCAACTCCTCCATTGGGGACCCTGCATTCAGTCCAATGGTTGGCTGCATCTGTAAAGCTCTGGAAGACAGTCATAACAGGCTCCTTTCGGCAAGCACTTGTTAGCATCCACAATAGTGTCTGGGTTTAGTGACTGTTTATAGGATGAATCCCCAGGTAGGACAGTCTCTGGATGGCCTTTCCTTCAGTCTCTGCTCCACACTTTGTCTCCATAATTGCTCCTTTCTCAGAAAAATACTGAAACACCCACAGTTTGGTCTTCCTTCTCGAGCTTCATGTGGTCTGTGAATTGTATCTTGTTTATTCCGAGCTTTTGGGCTAATATCCACTTATCATTGAGTGCATAGTATGTGTGTTCCCTTGTGATTGGGTTACCTCACTCACGATGACACTTTCTAATTCCATCCATTTACCTAAGAATTCCATGAATTTATTGTTTTTAATAACTGAGTAGTAAGTACTCCATTGTGCAAAATATACCACATTTTCTGTATCCATTCCTCTGTTGAAGGACACCTGAGTTCTTTCCAGCTTCTGGCTAGTATAAATAAGGCTGCTATGAACATAAAGGAGCATGTGTCCTTATTATATGTTGGAGCATATTCTGGGTATATGCCCAGGAGTGGTATAGCTGGGTCCTCATGTAGTACTATGTCTAATTTTCTGAGGAATCGCCAAACTGATTTCCAGAGTGGTTGTACCAGCTTACCATCCCACCAGCAATGGAGAAGTGTTCCTCTTTCTCCACATCCTTGCCAGCATCTGCTGTCTTGTTGATTTTCTCAAAGAACCAGCTCCTGGTTTTGTTGATTATTGGAGAGTTCTTTTTGTTTCTATTTGGTTGATTTCGGTCCTGAGTTTGATTATTTCCTGATGTCTACTGTTCTTGGGTGTGTTTACTTCTTTTTGTTCTAGAGCTTTCAGGTGTGCTGTCAAGCTGCTAGTGTAAGTTCTCTCTGGTTACTTTTTGGAGGCATTTAAAGGTATGAATTTTCCTCTTAGCACTGATTTTATTGTGTACCATAGATTTTGGTATGATGTGTCTTCATTTTCATTAAATTCTAAAAAGTCTTTAATTTCTTTCTTTATTTCTTCTTTGACCAAGTTATCACTAAGTAGAATATTGTTCAGCTTCCATGTATATGTGTGTTTTCTGTTGTTTTTGTTGGAACATAAGACCAGCCTTAAACCATGGTGATCTGACAGGGTGTATGGAATTATTTCAATAATTCTGTATATGTTGAGGCCTGTTTTGTGACCAATATGGTCAGTTTTGGAGAAGGTACCATGAGGTGCTGAGAAGAAGGTATATTCTTTTGCTTTAGGATGAAATGTTCTATAAATATCTGTTAGATCCATTTGGCTCGTAACAACTGTTAATTTCACTGTGTCTCTGCTTAGTTTCTGTATCTATGATTTGTCCATTGTTGATAATGGGATGTTGAAGTCTCCCACTATTATTGTGTAGGTTGCAATGTGTGCTTTGAGCTTTAATAAAGTTTCTTTTATGAATGTGGGTGCCCGTTCATTTGGAGCATAGATGTTCAGAATTGACAGTTCATCTTGGCACATTTTTCCTTTGACCATTATGAAGTGTCCTTCCATATCTTTTTTGACAACTTTTGGTAGAAAGTCAATTTTATCTGATATAAGAATGGCCAATCCAGCTTGTTTCTTGGGACAATTTGTTTGGAAAATTGTTTTCCAACCTTTGACTCTGAGATAGTGACTGTCTTTGTAACTGAGGTGGGTTTCTTTTATGCAGTAAAATGTTGGATCCTATTTACGTATTCAGTCTGTTAGTCTGTGTCTTTTTTTAGGGAATTGAGTCCATCAATGTTAAGAGATATTAAGGAAAAGTGATTGTTATTTCCTGTTATTTTTGTTGTTAAAGCTAGAATTCTGTTTGTGTGGCTATCTTCTTTTGGGTTTGTTGAAACATTATCTTCATGCTTTTTGGGGGGTGTAGTTTCCCTTCTTGTGTTGGTATTTTCCATCCATTATCTTTTGTAGAGCTGGGTTTGTAGAAAGATATTGTGTAAATTTGGTTTTGTCATGGAATATCTTGTGTTCTTCATCTGTGGCAGTTGAGAATTTTGCTTGGTATAGTAGCCTGGGTTGGCATTTGTGTTCTCTTAAGGTCTATATGACATCTGCCCAGGATCTTCTAGCTTTCATAGTTTCTGGTGAGAAGTCTGGTGTAATTCTAATAGGTTTGCCTTTGTATGTTACTTGACTTTTTTCCCTTACCACTTTTAATATTATTTCTTTGTTTAGTGCATTTGGTGTTTTGATTATTATGTGGATGAGGAATTTCTGTTCTGGTCCAGCCTATTTGGAGTTCTGTAAGCTTTTTGTATGTTCCTGGGTATCTCTTTCTTTAGGTTAGGAAAGTTTTCTTCTATAATTTTGTTGAAGATATTTACTGGCCCTTTAAGTTGGGAATCCTTGCTCTCTCCTATACCTATAACTCTTAGGTTTGGTCTTCTCATTGTGTCCTGGATTTCCTGTATGTTTTGGGTCAGAAACTTTTTGCATTTTGCAATTTCTTTGATTGTTGTGTCCATATCTTCTATGGTATCATCTACACTTGAGATTCTCTCTTCTATCTCTTGTATTCTGTTGGAGCTTACATCTGTAATTCCTGACCTCATTCCTAGGTTTTCCATTTCTAGGTTTGCCTCCATTTGTGTTTTCTTTATTGTTTCTACTTCCACTTTTAGGTCTTGAATCACTTTCTTCAATTCTTTCACCTGTTTACCTGTGTTTTTCTGTATTTCTTTCATTGAGTTATTGATATACTCCCTAAAGACTCTATTATCTTCATGAGTTAGGATTTTAGGTCAGCTTCCTGATTTTCAGGTGTGTTGTTGTATTCATGGCTTATGTGGTGGAAGAACTGGGTTCTGATGATGCCCACATATATTGGCTTCTGTTTCCTATGGTCTTGGCGCTTGCCTTTCTCAATCTCGATATCCCGGGTGTTTGTTGGTCTGGATAATTGTCTGGAGTCTGCCTTTTTAGATCCTGGTTTGCTTCAGTTTTCCTGGTAGGCCTACAGCCCTGTCTGTAGCAGACACCTGCGGAGCCTTCTGATGGTGGTGGAGGGGTAGTTTCTTCACAGTGGCAGAGAGTGTTATGATCTGTTGCCCTGGATGCAGTAGATCTCTGGGAGGCCTTCAGACTGCTGGGTCAACTACTCTGAATGCAGCAGGTTCTCAACTGCTCTGAGTGCAGTGGGTTCTTTTGGATGGATCATCTTCTCTGAATGTAGCAGGTTCTTAACTGCTCTGAGTGTAGTGGGATCTCAACTACTCTCAGTGCAGCAAGTTCTCAACTGCTCTGAGTGCAGCGGGTTCTCTAGGATGGATAAAGAGATGGTGTTTTCACTGGAGCAGACAAGCCACGAGTCTTCTCCAGCAAAAAAGACTGGGCAGTGGAAGGAGAGGAAGGAAGAGAAGGGGAGTTGTATTTAGGAGGGCAGGGGTTTTGGTAGTTGATGGGTCATGATTCTGCTGGCCCCCAGCAGCAACTCTGTGACTCTGGAGGTAGGAGGAGGTTCCTACCAACTGCTCTCTGAGTGCTGCAGATTCTCTAGGATGGAACAGGAGATGGTGTCTTCACTGGAGCAGACCGGCCAAGAGTCTGCCCCAGCAAATATTATTTTTTAAAGCTGAGTTTCTCAGAATATTCAAAATTGTCTATCAGAGTAGCATCAAAATTTAAATATCTAGTAAATAAGAAAATGATGTCATCTACAGCTTAAAAAAGTTTTGTGCATAGAAAATATTGGTTGTCTAAAAGTAGTGTTTTAAACAGAAAGTTTTTGTTCAAAAATGGTAGAAGCTCAATTGCAATAACATTAGCCAATGAGGATGCTAAGGAAATAAAGCATGAAAGGCACAGGTCCAGCTCTCTCCAGATGCACAGGGCACACAGGGTGCTGGGTTCTTCTAGTTTTGATCTCCTTCCCCTACTATAAGGACTTTCCTTGAACTGATATTTCCATAAACACACAAGACAGCAAGATCCTTAACATTCACTTTTGTTGTTAAGCCATTTTCTTGTATCTCTTCTTTTATTGTCTAAGAATTTAATAATACCTATCATATGTTTTGATGATATTTCCCTACCATTTCCTCTCCTTCTGATTCCTGAACCCCATTCCCACCCCCCCCCCACTATTCTCATCCAAGTTTGGGTGCTTTTTAAAAAAAAAAAACCCAAAATCTACTTATTGCTGCTTCAGTGGCCATGGGTGTCAGTTTATCTACTGTAGCACAGATATCATCTATCAGAGCCATATCCATGAAGAAATCTGATTCTCCCTTCTACAGTAGCCATCAACTGCAAATAACTCCTCATCTAGAGGGTAGGACTTTGTGATCCCTTCCCTTAACTGTTTTGAGATTTGGCTGACTTAATCTTGGATAGGCCTTATGCATTCATAGTCACTGTGAGTTTACATGTACAACAGACCTAAAATGTCTAAAAAAAAATCATCTTTGCTGTAACCATCCACTGTTTGTGTATCTTAGAGTTTTTCTGCCCCCTTTCTATAAGGATTCCCATGATTTTGGGGGAGGGAATGTGTTAGGGCTAAGCACTCCAATCTTTTATTCGCTGTCTTTTGACCAACTGTGGGTCTTTGTGGAATCACTACTACAGAAAAGAGCTACTCAGATGAAGGTTGAAAGATGCAAACATCTCTCATATCGAGATGTGATAATTTACACACAGGTAAGTGTACTCAGGGGACAGTTTAGTACTAGCAAAGTAATAATACTAGGATCTTTTCTAGGGCCTGTCTCATGGCCACTCATGTGTTCTTGGGCCAGTTGATAGCACCAGGCACAAGTTCTGTCTTATAGCATCTCTGACAAATTTCTAATTAACTTGACCATCCTTGGACTCCAGATCTCTTACTGACTTATACACCTCACCCTCAAGCTCATATATAAGAGGAGCCCTACTACATAAGTACCCCCTTTGTGAGGTCAACTCCTTTAGTAGCATGTGGTGACTAGGAAGGGAAGAGATGGCCAAATGAATACAGGGTGTTTTGCTTTCTGAGAGCAAGATATATTAGTCAGGTAGAAATGCCCGACTAATGTTCATTCCTCTATAGAAAAGGCTTAGTTTCTCACATGCTAATGAGAACTGCCTTCTAGACTATGTGTCAACTGTGTGCTAAACATTTCACATATCTCATTTCCATTTAACCCTCATGACAATGTCAAGGCAAACACTAATGTTATGTCCAGAAATTAGATCCATTTAGATACCATTTCACCTTTGCTATTTACACTAGGAATTCTAATCATTGTAACATAAAGAAATACTGACCAGGACTCTAGCGGTATGTTATCATTTATCAGCTAGACTGGGAAATACAACAGCACATTGGTAATGCGAAGTGTCAGTAAAGATGTAGAAAACAAGCAGGTGTTATTTCATGTAAATTTTCAACCATTCAAGGAGCATTTGGCAATAAATACCCATCATTATTAAATATGCTCAAAGTGTTCTGATCAGTAATTTGGCCAGATAAATTAATCCCATGAATCATCATAATAAAATAATTATAAAAGTAAACACATAATCCATAGTCATTTAAATAAGAAAAATACTCTGAAAAATAACTAAATATCAACCAATAGCACTGAGGCAAATAAACTATGGCACATCATTACAATAAAACCCTGAGTTGTCACTTACATGATAAACAGTCATATTCTTGATGTGGATACAAATATACATTTAATATGCTCCCATTTCATAGTAAAAATGTACATGTAAAGGAATAAATAAAAGTTCAAGTGATTTGGGCTGAGCGGTACTATATTAAGCGATTGACACTTTATATCATACCAGACTTTCAAATTTTTACACATGTACACACCACAGAAAATCCAGAAGAGAGGTGCTGAAGGAAAACTCCCTCAAAAGAAGCTAAAGATCTCACTTTGAAAATACTTCTCCGCCATCCGAAGTTCTTCAGGTGAGAATTCTTAATGTTTAACTCTGTACCCCATTTTTAATAGGGTTGTTCGGTTTTCTGGAGTCTAACTTCTTGAGTTCTTTATATATATTGGATATCAGCCCTCTATCTGATGTAGGATTGGTGAAGATCTTTTCCCAATTTGTTGGTTGCCGATCTGTCCTCTTGATGGTGTCCTTTGCTTTACAGAAACTCTGTAACCTTATGAGGTCCCATTTGTCAATTCTTGCTCTTAGAGCATACGCTATTGGTGTTCTGTTCAGAAACTTTCTCCCTGTACCGATGTCCTCAAGGGTCTTCCCCAGTTTCTTTTCTATTAGCTTCAGAGTGTCTGGCTTTATGTGGAGGTCCTTGATCCATTTGGATTTGAGCTTAGTACAAGGAGACAAGGATGGATCAATTCGCATTCTTCTGCATGCTGACCTCCAGTTGAACCAGCACCATTTGTTGAAAAGGCTATCTTTTTTCCATTGGATGTTTTCAGCCTCTTTGTCGAGGATCAAGTGGCCATAGGTGTGTGGGTTCATTTCTGGATCTTCAATCCTGTTCCATTGATCCTCCTGCCTGTCACTGTACCAATACCATGCAGTTTTTAACACTATTGCTCTGTAGTATTGCTTGAGGTCAGGGATACTGATTCCCCCAGATTTTCTTTTGTTGCTGAGAATAGTTTTAGCTATCCTGGGTTTTTTGTTGTTCCAGATGAATTTGATAATTGCTCTTTCTAACTCTGTGAAGAATTGAGTTGGGATTTTGATGGGTATTGCATTGAATCTATATATTGCTTTTGGCAAAATGGCCATTTTAACTATATTGATTCTACTGATCCATGAGCATGGGAGGTTTTCCCATTTTTTGAGGTCTTCTTCCATTTCCTTCTTCAGAGTCTTGAAGTTCTTGTCATACAGATCTTTCACATGTTTGGTAAGAGTCACCCCAAGATACTTTATACTGTTTGTGGCTATTGTGAAGGGGGTCATTTCCCTAATTTCTTTCTCAGCCTGCTTATCCTTTGAGTATAGGAAGGCCACTGATTTGCTTGAGTTGATTTTATAACCTGCCACTTTGCTGAACTTCAGATGGCGGAGAAGCATCTTAAAAAATGCTCAACTTCATTAGTCATTAGGGAAATGCAAATCAAAACAACCCTAAGATTTCATCTTACACCAGTCAGAATGGCTAAGATTAAAAATTCAGGAGACAGCAGGTGTTAGAGAGGGTGTGGAGAAAGAGGAACACTCCTCCACTGCTGGTGGGGTTGCAAATTGGTACAACCACTCTGGAAATCAGTCTGGCGGTTCCTCCGAAAACTGGGCACCTCACTTCCAGAAGATCCTGCTATACCACTCCTGGGCATATATCCAGAGGATTCCCCACCATGTAATAAGGATATATGCTCTACTATGTTCATAGCAGCCCTATTTATAATTGCCAGATGCTGGAAAGAACCCAGGTATCCCTCAACAGAAGAGTGGATGCAAAAAATGTGGTATATCTACACAATGGAGTACTATTCAGCCATTAGAAACAATGAATTCATGAAATTCTTAGGCAAATGGATGGAGCTAGAGAACATCATACTAAGTGAGGTAACCCAGACTCAAAAGGTGAATCATGGTATGCACTCACTAATAAGTGGTTATTAACCTAGAAAATTGGAATAGCCAAAACATAATCCACACATCAAATGAGATACAAGAAGAAAGGAGGAGTGGCCCCTGGTTCTGGAAAGACTCAGTGAAACAGTATTCGGCAAAACCAGAACGGGGAAGTAGGAAGGGGTGGGAGGGAGGACAGGGGAAGAGAAGGGGGCTTACGGGACTTTCAGGGAGTGGGGGGGCTAGAAAAGGGGAAATCATTTGAAATGTAAATAAATTATATCGAATAAAAAGAATTAAAAAAAATAAATTAAAAAAAAAAAACATGGGCTGACTTCTGGGAAATGGTGAGTCCAAATAAACCTTCATTCCTTGTAAAATAAATAAATAAATAAATAAATAAATAAATAAATAAATAAATAAATAAAAGAAAAGAAAATACTTGGCTTCTGCATCACCATGTGTCATCCTGTGTTTGTTTGCAGCCCCACCTTACATCATAGGTACCCCATTCATCCCGGACATATTCCCACACTTGACTTTCTTAGCCCCTCTTTTTCTCCTAGTAGCTTTTCTCAGGTTGCTTTGTTTGCCTCACCTTTGTTCCATGTATAGAAAGATGGGGACGAGAGGAGAAGATGAGCTCTTCATCAACCATAGGAGCCAAAGGGGAGCACCCGCCCAGACTCACTTCACAGCCCCTCCCTGCAAAGTCCACATCTTAGTATTTAACTCTGTGCTCTCCACATGCAAGTAAGAAACAGAACTGATTTAGTCTGTGGCTGACAAACCCCAACAGAAATCATCAAATGCTTTTGGATCTGTATAGTGTCCTGCAGCTCAAAGGTTGGATAACTATTGGCCTTAAGTGTTGAAGGAATTACAAACAATTCTTATGTTTCAAGGACAATAGTGCACCCAGAAGACCACAGATTTTGTGATTCTGGGTTCTTCCCCAACAAATCCATCCAACCACAAGAAGTGCAAAAAAGGAGAGCAAGAGTCAGACCCCTCGGGGAAACCAATGCTCAAATCCTAGAGGAGATTATAACGTGACATCATAATAGCAAAACAGGATCACAAATATCAACTAAAGTTTTGGCTTAGATCTGAAAAAGTCTAAACAATAATGTGTTAAAGTCATGGCCTCCAGGATATCGTCAGGGATGAGGCTTTAGTACATGATTAGATCAGGAGTGCTTTAACCTTGTTGAATTAAGTCTCTTAATTATTTCTATTCCAATTGGATATTGAAAGGAAACTTTGAGGTGGAAGCTCTAATTGGATGAAGGAAGTCACTGCAAACATGACTCTGAAAAGTATATGCTATTCCCAGTCATTTCCTCAATTCTCTCTCTCTCTCTCTCTCTCTCTCTCTCTCTCTCTCTCTCTGTGTGTGTGTGTGTGTGTGTCTCTCTCTTTCTCTCTTTACCTCCCTCCTTTCCTCCCTCTTTTTCAATCCATACATGAGAAGGGCAGCTTCTCTCACCTCATGCACCTGTCACCATGACATTCTGCTTCAACACTGTCATAGGAATGGCACCACCTGGCCATGAATTGAAACCATCACCCAGAAGGCAAAACTATTCTTCAGCGTATCGCTAGAACTGTATCACAGTTACCACAGGCTTCTATACTGATTTTTTTTGCCAGACATAAGTGTCATAAATGATAAAGAATCCTGCCACTGGGGTCTGAGCGCGGCCCCATGGCTTTAGAGGACATGGTCTATTGAGATGTGGGAATTGGAAGAACTTCAACTGTAGCCATGGGAACCAATGGCATGAGCTTACCACACAGCAGAGTAGGGAGACAATTAGATTGAAACTAGAAATAGATATAATCTTGAAAGCCTGCCAACAGTGGCCAGCATTGGTCAGTTAGGCCCCACATCCCAAAGGTTCCATTACCTGCCTAAACAATGCCATCAGCTGGGGGCCACTATTCAAAACAGGAGTCTGTGGGTAATGCAGCTCTTAGTGATCATGGTTCCAAATTTCTGGTTCTAAGAAACCTGCAATTTTACTTGAAATTTGTTTCTGAGTTGAGTTTTGTAGAGTGTGTGGAACCCTTTACTCTTGTTTAGAAAACTTACCATTATAGATTCTTTTGTGTCTCTCTCAGACTGGGAATTCTTTAAACACTTTCAGCACACTGGAGTGGCTTCCCTCCTTTTTGTTAAGAATTCCAGGACATTTGTATTTTCATGAAATCATAGATATGAGCTAAGGAAATAAAATACAGCTCTGCTCTCTGTATAAAGAAGAAGGGAAGCAAAGCACCATCCTTACAGAATAGTCCCAGGAGGTAAGGCAGAACATGTGAGTTAGTTGTGACTTCTATAATTCATGGTACAGTCAGATGCTATCCATTTTTGCAACATCCAGTCATCGGTATCACCATGAAAACACTGGAGATAGTATAGGGGCAGGTTTTCTGGACCTCTATGTCTTGGACAGGATAGAAGGGTCAGGAGAATACAAACTTAACACAACAGTATCTTGTGATCAAGTTAGCATGGTTAGTTCCCTTTGAATTCTGCTTGAGTGAGAAAAGACATTTCTCACATGCCACAATGACCACCCATACCTCTATACTTATCTTTCAACACTTCCTCCCCATAGCCTTATGTCTTTTTCCTTCAGCTCTTACAAATAGTCCAACTATTCGTAATATTTGCCTTGCAATATTTACCCTGTTTATACTTAGTATGATTGCTGCATACAAAGACTTTGATCTGCCATTGTACCCTGCATTTTCTATTCGTTTCATTCCCTTCACTGCCCTTTCCCTCTTTTCATTTCTTCCCTCTTAGCATCATTTTAGCCTCATGATCATTTAACTTATGTTTCTTAAATTTCCTTTTCAGGGGTCATTTATTGGGTAACTGTGTATAGGTAAGTAAAACTCATGAGAATTTGTTTATATTTAATATTGACTTTTAAAATTAAATAGATAGTTGTGAAACAGTACACCTCTTCTATGTGCACAATCACATTACAATATTGTGAGCCTTCCCAGTAACTAAAATAAATTTCTCCAACATTTTTCATACTAGTAATAGGCTAGCTATCAATTTTCTAGGTTACTGACTTTTAAGTTTATATAACTTTCTTTTTAAGATTATTTCATTCATTTATTAGGATTATTAATTATTCATTCATTTATATTGCATTTAGTTATATTACATTATTATATTATTTATATTACCATATTTTATTTACATAATATTTATTACATTAGGTGTGTATGTGTGTTTATGTGTACCACATGAGTGTAGGTGCCCCTGGACACCAGAAGGTGTCAAATTGGCTGAAACTGGTGTTTAAACAGGCAATTTACAAGCTGGCTGATATGGGTTCTTGGCCATCTGCTGAAAGAACAATAAGAACTCCTAATTTCTAGTCTATAGCACCAGGCTCATATTTAGTTTTATTTGTAAAATAATTTCACCAATTATGGCATATCTGGCTACCAGGTTTTTGGTTTGGTTTTTGGTTTTTGTTTGTTTTTTATTCTGGTTTTGTTTTTGATTTTTAATTCTCCAGTCTGTTGATTTCTTCAGTAGGTCCAGTAATCTGTCAAGATTTTACATTCAAATTTTATTTCTCACAGCCTGTGTGATGTTATGGCTGTGTCTGTGCATTTGTGTTTAAATTTCCAGTTGTGTTTGAATCTCAAATTCATACCAGCTGAATTGTGGGTAACTAAGCACATGCTTTTTAAAAATGCAACAAAGTCTTAACCTTACCAGAAGCAGTTCAGAATTTTAGAGTTCTTAAAGAGTCCTAGTTGACTCCTAGTTTCCAGTTCATTTTGCTCTGGGGCACCTACTCAATGCATATGTAATGTGCATTCAGCTAGGGATTTGCTAACAGTTCATATTCAGATTTTGACTGCAGAATATCTATCGCTTTCACATTTCCAAACTATCTGCCCGAGGAGTCTAGCTTTACCATTCCTTAGCTGACATCTGTTCTTTACTGGTGATGAAGATTTGAGTGATTAGCAGAAAGAAACTATAATGTACAATAGCCACTGATGTGTAAGTTTGTCAGTCATCATTGACATAATTACCCACTTTATAAATTATTAAAATAAATACAAGTTCCTTTGGGGTCATAAGAAGTAATAACAGAGACTCAGCATATATACTTTACTTAATTTCCCAATGCTGATATTTTTTTAAAACAACTCACTATACAACACCAATAAAATTATGATCTAGTTAGCATTTTACCAATTCACTTATTTGCATCTCCATCAATGTTTATGTATGTATGTGATAAAATTTTTGACTAGTAATAAAGTCTATCCATAATTCCTTCACCATAAGGATGCCCTTGATTTTCCTATTAACACATTCATTACCTTCTCTTCTAATCACCCATGTTACTCCATGAAAAAACAGTTTCTATTCTATTGCTATCATTTCTGTCATTTCATATAATATTCTGTCATTTTAAGATATTGCACAAATAGAATTATGTGACATATTACCATGCAGTATTTATGTTTTTCAATATAATTTTCAGAAATTTACCCAAGTTGTTAAATACATACATACATATTATTTTATTCTATAAAAAAATTTTACTCTTCTTTTCTGCATTACATCCTGACCACAATTTCCCGTCTTCACTCCTCCTAGTCCCTTTCCCTATCCCCTCTCCCCTCAGATCCACTCCTCCTCTATTTCCTTTTCTATTAATAAAAATGGAATACTCTCAGGGATATCCACTGAACATGGCCTAACAAGATGCAGTAAGACTCGGCACAAGCCCTTATACCAATGTAGACAAGGCAACCCAGGAGAAATGGAGTCCCAAGTGCAGGCAAAAAAAGTCAGAGACACCCCTGACTCCCACTACTGGGAGTCCAACAAGAACACCAAGATAAACAACCATAAGGTGTATGCAGAGAACCTAGTTCAGACCCACACAGGGTCTGTGGTTGTCATTTCAGTCTCTGTAAACCCTATGAACCCTGCTTAGTTGATTGTGTGAGGTGTGTTCTCCTGGGATCCTTAAATTCTCTGGCTCCTAGAATCCTTCATTCGCTTCTTCTGTAGGATTCTTCTGGCTCTGCCCAATGTTTGTCTGTGAGTCTCTGCATCTGCTCTTACCAGCTGCTGGGAGATATCCCTGTGATGACAATTGGACTAGGAACTTATATATGAGTATAGCAGAGGAATATGATTAGGAATCATTTAATTGTCCCCCCCCCTTTTGCCAGTCATCCTAAGTTCTATCCTATGTCTCTGGCTTTCACTCTTAATATTGAAATATATTCTATAAAGTAAGTATATCATATTTGTATGGTCACTCTTTTATTGAATCAAGCTCTTATACAGTTGTATGCAGTTTAAATTTTTTGTTTGGTTTTGTTTTTTGTTTCCTTATTTATTGGTAAACATAGGTTTTTTTTTTTTTTTTTGCTCTGAGATGAATACCCAAGAAAGGAGTCATTAGGCTTTATGATAACTGAAGGCTTGACTTTCTGTTTTAGAAGAAAAAGAGCAAACTGTTTTGCCAGGTGACTGTTTTGTCTCTCAGGGTCACCAGAGCTACATTTCCCCCAGATCAGAAGCACTATCTTCTGTTATTACAATTATTTTCTAACTTGTGTCTGATTGTGGCTTTAACTTGCATTTTCTTCAAGGGTGCATGCTCTAGAGAATACACAAACACCCTTCAAACAACTTCAACAAACAACTGCTCAGAAATTGGGCAAGGAACATTGGAGAGACATTTCACTGAACACAGCACGCAAGTGACAATTTCTAGACTTGAATCTTTTCAAGCAGTTGTTTTCAGAACTACAAGGCATTCTCAACACTCTTATATGTTCTCTTTTTATTTTTTTAAAATTGTTTCTGTTTATGTGTACATGTGTGTCTCTGTGTGCACATGTGCACATCTGTGTAATTGCCCATGGGGGAGAGAAGAAGGCACTGGAACCCCAGGAGCTGGAGCATAATGATTGTGTACTACCCAACATGTGTGGTGCTAACTGAACTTAAATCCTTTGAAAGATCAGCAAGCACTCTTTTTTTAAAATAATTTTATTTTCTATATTCTTTGTTTACATTCCAAATAATTTCCCCTTTCCCGGATCTCCCCTCCCCATATGTCCCATAAACCTTCTTCTCTCCATCCATTCTCCAATCACCTACCTCCTTTTTTTCTCTGTCCTTATATTCCCCTCCAATGCTAGATCAATCCTTTCCAGTGTCAAGGCCTTCTCCATACTTCTTCATGGGAGTCATTTGTTATGCAATTTGTGCCTTGGGTATTCAGGGCTTCTGGGCTAATTAATATCCACTTATCAGAGATTGCATTCCATGTGTATTCTTTTGTGACTGGTTACCTCACTAAGGATGATAGTTTCCAGATCAAACCATTTGCCTAAAAATTATGTGAATTCATTGTTTCTAATTGCTGAGTAGTATTCCATTGTGTAAATATACCACATTTTCTGTATCCATTCCTCCTTTGAGGGGCATCTGGGTTCTTTCCAGCTTCTGGCTATTATAAATAAGGCTGCTATGAACATAATGGAGCATGTGTCTTTATTGCATGCCGGGGCCAAACTTGCTATACAGCCTTTTCTCCAGTTATTTTTATTATTTATATGAAGGCCTTCAAATTATATGATAAAATACTTATAGCATAAGAGTAATGTAAAATGGAATCCTGTCATAAGTCTTACTATTGCAGTATTAGAAACCTCAATTGTATGTAATGACTATAAATCAATATACCAACAGATAGAAATGTTATCTTTGATAGCAAGTAAATTTTCTTTATTCTAGATTCTTTTGTATTGTGGGTGGTTAGAAATTTATCTTCTGAAATTACTGTTATTTTACCATCATAATAGATTATAATTTAATTGTTATCAAAATGTGGTTTTCAAAGATACTAATAAGATTTTAAAATTGAATGTTTTAGTTATAGAAATGCATATCTAGTCCCGTTACTCTTTGATAAGTTAATACATTTCTCTAGCATTACAAAATCAAAAGATAAGAATAGCTTTTAACTTTATCATATAATGCAATAATCGTGATGGTTTCTATTATATTTGTCAGTACTATCAAGAAATGATCTGCATAAGATATTGTTAACTAAAGAAGTCACTCGTGAATAATTTGAGTAATTTTAAGCCATATTATACAAAAACTTATGACTAGTCTTCTAAAATTTTAGAATTAGGAATAGTTAAGCATGAAGACACTAAGGTTCTAACCATATATGTAACAAATTCTGGCAAATGCAGTTTTATAAAGAGTATACTACTAGATTTCATGAGATGGGGCAATCCCAGTGAAATAACACCACATGTTCAATCTAACCACAATGCAATAAAGCTTGAAATTAATACCAAAAGAGTCTCTGGAAAATACATAAATTCATAGGGATTAAATAATGCTACTGGATGATAAATGGATCAAAGAAGAAATCAAGATACAATTCTTGGACCATATGAAGCTCAAGAAGAAGGAAGACTAAAGTGTGGATACTATAGTGTTTCTTAGAAGGGGGATCAAAATAGCCATGGGAGGAGATACAGAGACAAAATGTAGAGCAGAGACTGAAGCAAAGACCGTCCAGAGACTGCCCTACCTAGGGACCTTCCCATATACAGTTACCAAACCCAGACACTATTGTGACTACCAACAAGAGCTTGCTGACAGGAGGAGATATAGCTCTCTCCTGAGTGGCTCTGCCAGTACCTGACAAATACAGAAGTGGATGCTCACAGTCAACCAATAGACTGACCTCAGGTTCCCCAATGGAGGAGCTAGAAAAAGGACTAAAGGAGCTGATGGGGTTTGCATCTGCATAGGAGGAACAACAATATGAATGAAACCGTACCCCCCAGAGCTCCCAGGGACTAAACCACTAGCCAAAGAGTACTTATGAAGGAACCCATGGCTCCAGCCACATATGTAGCAGAGGATGGCCTTGTTGGACACCAGTGAGAGGAGAGGCCCTTGGTCCTGTGAAGGCTCGATTCCCCAGTGTAGGGGTATGCTAGAACAGGGAAGCAGGAATGGGTATGTTCATGAGGGGGGGGGGGGTAATGGGATAAAGTGGTTTTAGAGAAACCAGGAAAGGGGCAGGAAAGGGGATAACATTTGAAATGTGAATATAGAAAATATCTAATGAACTAAATAAATAAGTAAATGCATAAAAACAAAGAAGAAATAAAAAATAAATCATGAAAATAAACAAAAACAAAAAACACAGCAAAATTTCCAGGACACATTAAAACCTAGTCCTCAGAGGAAATTTTATGGTGCAAAGTGGGTATATTAAAAAACAAGAAAGAGTAAAAATAAGTGAATTGATTATTTGAGTGAACAACTCAAAGTTTTTTGGAAACAATTAAAATACTAAAATCCAGCAGATAGGAAGAATAATGAATACCATGGCAGAATTTATGAGATAGAAAAAACATTTTCACCACCAACAAAAACAGTACCAAGAGCTACAAATCTAAGAGCTGGTACTTTGAAAAGATGA
Organism: Apodemus sylvaticus; assembly: GCF_947179515.1. NCBI lineage: Eukaryota > Metazoa > Chordata > Mammalia > Rodentia > Muridae > Apodemus > Apodemus sylvaticus. The sequence goes on along the minus strand of NC_067473.1, from coordinate 127,136,516 downwards.
ACAAGATCAATAGACCCTTATCCAAATTAGCCAAAAGAAAGAAGCAACCCATAAACAAAATGAAATATGTTTGAGGAAATTATAACCAACACTAAAGAAATTCAGAATATTATTAGAGAATACTTTAAAAACTCTATTAAGTTAGAAAACCTTTTTAAAAAGCTGCCAAATTTTTAGACTCATCTGAACCACGAAATTTAAACCAAACAGAGATCAACAACTTAAAAAGACCATAATAAATAGTTCACAATAGAAATCAGAAGCCTTCTGGATACATAAAAATATCAAATCCAGATGGACTCACAGTTGAATGCTACTTTCAAAATATAACTAAAACAAACATTTCTTAAATATTTAAAAACAATAGAAACAGAAGGAGAACTTCCAAACTATTCTAAAAAAGCCAGTATCACACCAGTACCAAACACCACAGAAAGACATTATAAAAAGGAAAAACTGTAGGCTAATCTCCTTGATGAACAATAATGTAAAAGTTTTTAATAAAATACTGGCAAACTGTATGACAACATATATCACAGAGTCTATTTCTGTTCCCCCTTTCAGTCCTGCTTCATTTAATTCAGCTCAAAGCCCTATGAGTGCTTTTTAGTTAATGTCACCTTATATGAGGCCCTCAACATCCCTCTGAGATTTTCGTTGTCATTTCTGACTCTGAGATACAGAAGCAGTCCATACAAACAAGGGTTCATGGTTCCAAGCTTCTTTCTTGACCAAGACACTGAATGCAACAGATTAGAGCTAGCAACCAGAAGCCCAATAATAGAAGCTATAGCCCCAACTATGTTACATTGCTATGAATACACTTAATTTTGAACATTCCAAACAACCATACTGAAAGAAAGCTGAGTTGAAACTTGGTTCAAGAAGAAAAAAAAAAAACTTAATAAAAAAACTAACTCCAGATGTTTTTAATTTTTACAAATTCCAACACAACAATGAAAACAACACACACACACACACACACACACACACACTAGCATGTCTCTTTGAAAAAATACAAAATAGATGGTAATGGGCCTTAATGAAAATGATCCAGAACAACATGCAATTAATTTAAAAGAAGTTTATAACTATAGGAAAAAAAAGACACAAAGATGAAAGAAAAAGTACATAAAAGACAGAAAAACCAAGTTTGAGTTTTTAAAGAAAACCCAAATCAAATAACTATTGAAATTAAAACCATGAGCCAATTAAAAATACAAGGGAAAGTCTCAAAGACACAAAAACCAAATTTGAGTTTTTAAAGAAAATCAAATTAATGATGGAAATGAAAATCACAAACCAATTTAAAACATGAAGGAAAGCCTCATTAACAGAATAGATAATGTCAGAAACAGAAAGTCAGGGATTGAAGTAGAAAATTTGATCACACAATAAAGGTCAATAAGAATTCTTTTTAATTATGAATGAGATGTGGCAGAGTTTTGGGACATCATGGGAAAACACATAATCTCCAAATGCATATGCATAAAAGAAAGAGAGTACCATGCCAAAAGCATAGAAATATATTCAATAAAATCATAGAAGAAAAATCCTCAAGATAATATTCTCATCCAGGAATAAAAAAAAAAAAAACCTACAGAACACCAAACAAGCAAGACTAGAAAAAAGTTCTTAACAACGTATTATAGCTAAAATCTTAAAAACATATAAAGTAAATAAAGGATAATAAAAGCTGAATAAATACATGCTGTTGACAGTTAAATACACACAGAGAGGATGCAATACAGAAAGCTTCAGTACTGACAGGTCAAGTAACTTACAGCAGCAGGCCCTCAAAAAAAAAAAAAAAAAAAAAAGACCAGATTAGATGACAGGAACATTTAAAGCCAAGAGGGTATGAAAAGGTATACTCCAAGTATGACAAACAATGCCAGGACAGGTCATCAAAAGAGATCTGAGAAAACCCTGCAAAATATAAAAAATTACAGGAATTAATACACATTTTAAAAATAATCACTGGTTATTAATGTTCTCAGCTCTCTACATTTAGAAAACAGGATCCATCTTCATGATGTCTCTAAGAAACTCACTGCACCATCAATAATAAAAGCCCTCTTAGGGTAATTGGATAGAAAATGGTATTTGAAGAAAGTAGAACTAAGAAAAAAGACAATATAAATATTCTATTATCTGACAAAAATATGCTTTAAACTACTATTAACCAGAAGAGATAAGAGGGAAACTTCATTAAAGGTAAAAATCACCAACAGAATATTACAATTCTAAATATATATCCACATCCAGTTTTCCAAAAGTAACAATTTTGTAGGTAAAAACCTAGATTGTCCCCCAAGTCAGTGATAATGGATTACCAATAATAGCACATTCTTTTCAATAGAAAGTCCATCAAGAAAAAATAGAGAAACTCTAGAGTTAAATAATTTTATAAGTCAAGAGGGCCTAATAGATATTTACAGAACATTCCATCAAACACCAATGAGTATAGATTCTTTTCAGTAGTCCATGAAATTTCTTCAAAATTAACTACATACCTGAACACAAGCAAGTCTCAAAAAATACAGCAAAATTGAAATAACTTCCTGCATCTTATCTGACCACAATGGGGATAAAGTCAATTATGAACTGCATTAAAACTATAGAAAATACATAGACTACAGAATAGCAATTGTGTCAAGAAAGAAGCCAAGAAGAAAAATATGAATTTCTGAAATTGAATGAAAAGCAACATATGACATGAAAAAACCCATGGGACAAAACAAAGGCAGTGTTGGAAGGAAACTATTCTGATGGGTACCTACATTAAAAAAAAAAAAAAAAAAGAAAAGAAAAGAAAAAAACTCATGTAAAATTAATGAAATACAAACCAATACAAAACAAATATTACAAAAAAATTAAATAAAACTAAGAGTTGCCTCCTTGGGAAAAAAAACCCACATTTTTAGCTAAATTAACCAAAAGAGAGACCTAATGAATGAAATTTGAGATGAAAGGGGGCATGACAACTTGCACTGAGGAAATAAAGAGAATCCTAAGCCTATACTTTAAAAATCAAGCAAGATCTGAAAGAAATAGACAGATTTATAGATCTCAAGAAGTTAGACTCCAGAGAATCAAGTAAAATAGAATAAATAATCTAATTAGACTCATATTATCCAATGTGATGGAACTACTAATTAAAATTTTCCCCCATCTAAAAAGTATCCAGGGCCAGATGGACTCAACATAGAAATCTACAAAGTCTTTTAAAAAAAAGATAGCACCCATATTTCTCAAATTATTCAGTAAAATAGAATAGGAACATTTCCAAATACTTTTTACAAAGTCAGTTGTCGCCCTGATAACAAAAATAAAATCCCAGCAGCAATGAAAATGAAAGTCTCTGATGATCATAGACATAAAATTTTTCAATAAAATAATTACAAGCTAGATTAAAGAACACATTGAAAAAATTATTCACCAAGGTCACTTTGGCTTTATCATAGAGATGTCTGGTACATATATATGTATATATGGTGTCATCCCCACAGAAACAGGCTAAGGGACAGAAACACATGATCATCTTATCAGATACTGAAAAGGCTTTTGACAAAGTCTAAAATGACTTCATTATAAAAAGTCTGAGAAAATCTAGGAATACATTTAACATATCTTAACATTTTAAAAATGGAAATAAAGTTCAAAAACACAGCAGACCTATAAGCCATTGTACTAAACAGAGAAAAGCTCAAAGCATAGACATTAAAACCAGGAACAAAACATATTCAATAAACTACCTAAAGTCTTAAGCAACAGGACACGTGAAATATAAAGGCAAAACCACCAGGAAGAAAGGAAGAAATAAAAAAAAAAAGATTTTCAGATAATTTGATCCCATACATTAAAAAACCCGTATAATTCTACTTCTAAAGCTGACCCAAAAAAATCATCAAAGTACCTGGATGTATACCTAGCACAGAAAACTCAGTAGCCTTCACATATATAAATGATAAACACTAATAAATACATTGAAGAAGCAATATCGTACAAAATAGTTTCAAAGTGAAATATGTTGGAATAAATCTACCTGAGGAAGTGAAAGACTCGTACAGTGAAACTATTGAGACACTGCACAAAGAAACTGAAGAATATAGAACATGGAAAGACCTCCCATGCTCATGTATTGGTAGGATTCATGTTGTAAAATTGCTCATCCTGCCAAAAACAGCCTATAGAATTCAGTGCAATTCCAATCAAAATTCTAATTCAATTCCTCACTGAAAAAAATTTAAATTCCATATGTAAATGCAAAAGATCCAGGGTAATCAAAATGATTCCTAACAACTAAAACCAGCTCATATTTCAAGCAAGATTACAGAGCTATGGTAATAAAAATAGCATCATAGTGGCATAAAAACAGACACAATGATGAATGGAAAGTAACTGAGGACCCAGATAAAACCTTATACTCTCCTACAGCCACATGATATTTGATAAAGAAGCTGACTATATATATATATATATATATATATATATATATATATATATATATATATATACACACACACACACACACACACACACACACATTGGAAAAAAAACACAAAATTTTCTGTAAGACAAAGGATACTGTCAATAGTACAAAATAGAAACCAACAGATTGGATAAAGATCTTTACCAATCCTACATCTGATAGAGGACTAATATCCAATATATACAAAGAACTCAAGAAGTTAGACTCCAGAGAATCAAGTAAAAAATGGGGTACAGAGCTTAACAAAGAATTCTTTGCTAAGGAATATCAAATGGCCAAGAAACAATTAAAAAAATGTTCAATGCCCTTTGTCATCAGGGAAATGCAAATCAAAACAACCCTGAGATTCTACCTCTCACCACTCAGAATGGCTAAGATCAAAAACTCAGGTGATACCAGATGCTGGCAAGGATGTAGAGAAAGAGGAACACTCCTCCATTGTTGGTGGGATTGCAAACTGGTACAACTACTCTGGAAATCAATCAGTCTGATGGTTCCTCAAAAATTTGTACATAGTACTCTCTGAGGCCCCAGCTATACCACTCCTGGGCATATAACTAAAAGATTCTTCAACATATAACAAGGACACATGCTCTATTGTGTTCATAGCAGCCTTATTTATAATAGCCAGAAGCTGGAAAGAACCCAGATGTCCTTCAACGGAGGAATAGATACAGAAAATATGGCACATTTACACAATGGAGTACTACTCAGCTATTAAAAACAATGAAATTCTTAGGCAAATGGATGGAGCTAGAAAATATCCTGAGTGAGGAAACCCAAATACACACACACACACACACACACACACACACAGACCACGTATGCTATGCATTCATTGATAAGTGCATATTAGCCCAAAGCATGGATGCTTCAATCCTTAGAAGGGGAAAAAAACACTCATGAGAGGAAATATGGAGACAAAGTGTGGAGCAGAGACTAAAGGAAAGACCATTCAGAGACTGCCCCACCTGGGGATCCATCTCATATACAGTCACCAAACCCAGATACTATTGTGGATGCCAAGAAGTGCTTGCTGACAGGAGCCTGTTATAGCTGTCTCCTAAGATGCTCTGCCTGAGCCTGACAAATATCGAGATGAGTGCTCACTGCAAACCACTGGACTGAACACAGTGTCCCCAATGGAGGAGTTGGAAAAAGGACTGAAGGAGTTGAAGGGGTTTGTAACTCTATAGGGAGAACAACAATATCAGCCAACCAGACCCCACCCCCAGAGCCCCCAGGGACTAAACCACAAACAAAAGAGCACACATGGAACAACCCATGGCTCCAGCTGCATATGTAGCAGAAGATGGCCTTGTCAGGCATCAATCTTGAGGAGAGGCCCTTGGGCCTGTGAAGGCTTGATTCCCCAGTGTAGGAGAATGCCAGGGTGGGGAGGTGGGAGCGGGTGGAGCAGGGGGAGGGGAGATGGGATAGGGAGTTTCCTGAGGGAAAACCCAGAAAGGGGATAACATTTGAAATGTAATGAAGAAAATATCTAATAAAAGAAAATAAAAATAAAAATAATTAAAAATTAAAAAGAAAACAACAAATCATACTCAGCAAAATAGACAGCTCTATGTCAAAGAATGAAACTGGATCTTATTTTTACCATGTAAAACTCAACTTCAAAGGCATGAAGAACTTCAACAGAAATGCTGATTAAAGGAGTGAGGTTGGGAGTACACTTGAACTCACTGGCATCAAAAGGACTCTGTAAATATACTTTGCTAGTTGGGGTATTAAAGACCAACAATTAACAATGGGACCTCAGGCTGGGGAGATGGCTCAGAGGTTAAGAGCACTGACTGCTCTTCCAGAGGTACTGAGTTCAATTCCCAGCAACATCAAGGCCTCACAATCATCTATGATGGGATCTGATGTCCTCTTCTGATGTGTCTGAAGACAGCAACAGTGTGCTCAAATACATAAAATAAATAAAAAGAGTAAAGAAAGGAATCTCTTAGTTTAAAAAAAATCATTTAGTTAAAAAGCTTATAGAATGGAAAAAATCTTTATCAGACTTACATCTGGCAGAGAGTTAGTATCTAGAATATACAAACAATTAAGGAAAAAGAGAAAAAGGAAGAAAAAGAAAGATAAATTGATATTAGCCATAAACTTGCTGTAAACTGCCTCTATTATGTTTAGGTATGTCCAGTGTGTCCCTAATCTCTTCAGGACATTTTATCATGATGAGGTATTGGATTTTGCCAAAGGCCCTTTCTACATCTACTAATATTATCATGTGTTTTTTTCTTTCAGTTTGTTTATATTGTGGATTATATTTATTGATTTTTGTATCTTTAAAAAATCTCTGCATCTGCGGGATCAAGTCTATTTGATCATGGTAGATAAACTTTATGATGTGTTTTTAGATTTGGTTTGCATGTATTTTATTGAGTATTTTTGCATCTATGTTCATATGGGAAATTGGTCTGTAATTCTCTTTTTTGAGTCTTTATATGGTTTGAGTATTAGTGTAATTGTGGCTTCACAAACTAAATTGGGAAATGTTCCTTCTGCTTCTATTTAGAGGAATAATTTGAGGAGTATTGTCCCTAAATCTTTGAAAATCTAGGAGTGAATTCAGATGGAAGATGAGATGGGGGACAGGGACTGTGAGGGAAAACTATAAATATATTGTACAAAACAGTACCTATTTTGAATAGGATAGGAAAAAATTTACTTTTCATTTATAATGTTAATATTGATAAAATATTTTAAAAATTTTTGCTTAAAATACAAACATCAAGAAAACAAGCAACACAGTCTTAAAATGGAGTATAGAACTAAGCATGTTCTCAAAAATGAAATGCAAGCTGAGAAGTATTTTGAGATATCAAAGAAATGCAAATTAGAATTAATTTGAGATTTCATCTAACCCTCATCAGAATTACAAAGATCAAAAATACAAGTAATTTACAAACACTGTTGGATATGATGAACAGGAAACCTTTATCACTGTTGGAAGGACTACATTCTCATGTGGTCACTACAGAAATTAGTGTTGTAGTGCCTCAAAAAGCCAGAAACAGATCTGCCATGTGATCAGCCATCATTCGTGGGCATATACCCAGAGGATTCTACATCCCATCATAGGGATACTTGCTCATTCATCTAAGTTCCTGCTCAGAGTATCCAGAAATTGGAAACATTAGTGGGAAGGAAGTCGTGCCTGATAGTGTACACCTAAGCAACTACCTGGAGAAGCCGTAAGTCTTAGAGGAGAACCTCCTACTGTCACTTTTCTAAGTCAATATAATTTTTAAACTTGGGATCTTTATGCAGAAAGTTTGTAAGAGCCAGAGGACTTGCATGCCTGCTGAGAGACTCTGTCTTCTACAGAAGCAGGGAAGCAACAATCAAGAAATCTGAATGATGCAGTTGCCTGATACCTGACAATGATAACATGATAATAATGATCAATATGGCAAAATGGATAACCCCTAGATGAAGAACTACAGATAATCAACAGCTGCTCAGAGGGAGAATCCATTTTCTTAAAGGCTATGCACCTGATAGGTTAGCAAATTCTCAGTGATCAGCCCTAAACATACACAAATGCAAACAACACTAAATGAACTCAATAGGCATGTGTGTGTTTGCATGTGCATGTGTGTGTGTGAGTGTGCATGCATGTGTGTGTGTGTGTGTGTGTGTGTGTGTGAATGTGGCAAGTCACAGTAATATAGAGATCACGAATTTGAAGAGTGGGAGCAAACATGAGAAATTGAAGAGGGAAGAGAGAATTGTAGAGCTGATTTAAATTCAGTATTTACATATGAAAGTCTCAAATGATAAAAATTAAATGCATAAAATAAGAATTAAGAATTAGTATACAAGTAATGGGAGTATATATAAAATATTATCCAAATATGAAGGACATTTGGAGATAGCTGTTTTATATTTTGTTATTTTGCCTGTGTATATACAATGTGTGTGTATATATGTGTGGATGAAGGCCCATACACACAATGATCAGAAGACAACATGTAGTGCTGATCCTTACTTTCTACCTTGTTTGAGTCAGGTCCCAAGTTTGTTTTCTGCCATGTGCATCTAACTGTCCGGCCCACAAGCATCTCATCTTGCTGTGTCCACACTGAGGTTACAGACCTGTGCCTATAGTGCCAGGCTTCACAGGGGTTGTGGTGATTCAAACTCGGGTCTTTATACTTTCACAGCACGCATCTTTACCCACTGAGCCATCTCCCTAGCACTTTATTTAAACATGTTTAAATTTCTTGTGCAATAAATAAAGACTAAAAGATAAACTAAAACCTGTATGGACATTTAGTCAGGGACTCACAAGGTAAGTTGGGCTCCAGACAGTCTTTCCAATTTGCTCGCTCTCACAGTGGAGTTCATTAGTGTGGTCCCTACATCCAGCTCTGCCACCTGACTGAAATTAATAAATCCATATAGTTCAGTTAAACTTTTAATTTTGCTTCTTTGTTTTTATACAGCCAAATCAGAAAACGCAGCATGTTAAGTGCAGTCCTCTAGACCCAATTATCATATACATTATTTCAGATATTTTTTACTTGAAATCTATGAAACTTCATAAACACCTAGAGGTAATTAAGAGGAAAGTGAAAATTATTTATGACATCATGAAGGCATTTCCGTGGCCGGATGCGAAATTGTGAAATCTCCAGGTGGGAAGCACAGACCTTTTATCTTCACCATAAAGCCATTAACATTTAAAAACTGGCAAGGCTGGTATTTCGCGTAGTAAATAACTTCCGATACAACCATCCACACATCAGTGTCTGAAACTCACACTCCAGTCTGACCTAGCCATGCATCTTGGAAGTGGCCGGATACTAGTTCATAGCATTCTGTTCGGCTGCAATAAGAGCTCGGGAGAGAAACCCTCAGAGTGCAATATTAATAATTAGCATGCTGATGACTAGTGTGCCTTTAAGAGCTCATAGATTAGAAGTTCATGTCATGAATACTGCAAGCACCCCACTAACACATATGCTCCTGAAAACGCAGTGGGCCATAAGGAGGGAGGTAAAATGGGGTAGCTTTTATAATTTATACATTATTCATTTCCCATTGGTTTTCATAACAAACAACTGTTGGCAGGAAATGAGCTGCCAAAGAAAAGTTACAGCAAAGGAATCTTGGGGCTGGAGCTAAATCAGCTAATAAGGAAGAAAATTTTTTTATTAGTGTTGAAGGGTCTGTTGCTACCAGATAGGGCAGTCGGTGGGCTGTGGGAGAGCTGGATTTCACTGTAAGTCCACAGGGGATGAGAGTTAGAGATCTCACTCTCTGCCTCTGAGAGGCGTTTTAAGTTATTCAGCGGGAAGGGAAATTGGCAATGTGGTTATACTATTACCTACCTCAGAAAGTCCTTCAAAGATTCCTCGGCAGCCAATACCCTCGATGTATTTCATCTAGCAGAATGTTAGGCTTCTGCTTTAGGGGACTTGTTTTAATTTGCAAACATCCCGTTGAGTACTGAGCAGGTATGAGGAATTTATGCCTGAGGAGTCTTCCCCTTCTTGGCGCCATTTCCTTTTTCAAAACTGCAGCTGAGCAGGTACACATTATAGCTTGATGGAAATGCCCAGCTGACGGTTTGCAAGGAGGTACACCAGAGAGGTGCTTCCCCTCCCTCATTTTTTCCAGTGGCATCAATTTAGGAAAATGTTTGGGTTTTCTGAGGGCTCTCGAGCGTTACAAACACTTAGCCTGCCTCTGCAGTGGTGATGTCCACTGACCTGAAGTGAGCATCTTCAGTGAAGTCTGCTGAGAGATTCCAGACATACTGCGTTCCAGGCCTTGTCCCAGCTGCAAGAAGATCTTGTAGACACAGTGACACTCACTCTCTTCATTATAGTGTCATTGCTGGCTCAATGCAAAATCTTTGGTTTTGCAATAGTATTCAAAGTATCTTAGGCTAAAGAGGGAATGTGTTCCTACAGAATTTGTAATGATGTCTGGGCCCTCAAAGGGATGGTATCTGGAAATGGACATTTGATAATTAATTAGGCTAAGGTGAGGTCTTGTGGATAGGGAACCATGGAGAAAGAAAAGGTATAAGGTTCATTCTTTTCCTCCCTATCCCCTCTCTGCCTCTCTCCTCTTTCTTCCTTCCTCCCTTCTTCCTTGCCTCTCTGCCCTCCCGTTTTGTGATTTTCCTTCTCCTGCACTTCCTTCCATCCTGTCTACCTCTTTCCTGTGTCAGGAAGCACATCACATAAGGCTATAATGAAACAAGCCCTCACAAAGAAGCTGGCCACCCGGGAGCTTGAACTTGGATTTCTAACCTCGGGGACTAAGAGATACAAATACGAGCTTGCTAAGCCTTCCAGCTGGTGTCTCTATAGCAACACAGAGAAAGGTCCATAGAGTATGTATGATTTGAAATCTAGAGTTACTTAGAACATTTTTTTTCTTTTCCTGTTTGCTTCCCTTTCTTCTTTCTTTCTTCCTATAGAACTAAGGATTAAATCCAGGGCCCTTCACACAGTAATTAAGTATGCTATCATCAACCTATATATACAACCTTTTGATGTTTGTTTTAGTTTAGTAGCAAGATTTACTAGGCTGCACACACTAGTCTTAATCTTGCTTTGTAGATCAATCAAGCCTTGAACTTGCAATGCTCCTGACTTGGTTCCCAAATACATGTGATTATATATCTGTACCACCAGGCTTGGCTCTGCCTGTAATTCTTAGTTCTGATTGGCAGGACCCACTTATAAAAAGAAATGTGTTGATGATATTTATGCTGTTTAAGTGAAGGTGCAAAAGAGTGAAAAGGGGGAAATTGGGTCAGGCAGCATGCCTATGCTGCTGTGGGGTTCAGCAACATTAAGTCAGAAACCACATAGGAGAACTATGTCCACACACAGTATATTGACTGATTCCACCACCTCTTATCCTTTTCTGTATCTTTGTGGTCAGAGGTCTCCCCTTGCTCTTTTAGAATATGGTTCTGGGTAGAAGTTGGGAAGCCAGAGCCCAGTACATGAAGCTCTGACAGCCAGACTGCTGAGGTTCCTGCCAGGGGGTGCCCTGGGAGACTGAGGTGAACATCTGGCTTTTGTCTCTAGGGAAAAAAAACCACTTAGACCTTATACAAGAACTTTAGACCCCTAACAACAGGGCCATCATAGAGGCTGGAGAAACAGAAAGTAGTGTGAGCAACTGAGATCAGTGTGAGTATAAGACAGACTGCTCCAGTGTGAAGTGGCTTCTAGGTGGGCTCTCTTCCCGGGTAAGGGAAACATTTAAGGGACATACACAATGCAGAAGAGAGAGCTGAGTCTTTACTGTAAACTGTTTACTGAATGAACACAAGAGCCTCAGCTAGAGGCTTCCTTTTTCTCCAGAAAGAACCAGGCATGTGGATATGTACTTACTATTCTAGCGCTAGGCGAGCATAAACAGACAGATCCCTGGGCACCACTAGGCAGCCACCCCAGCCTACTTGGCAAGCTCCAGGTACCAGTGAAAGACACTACCTCATAACACAAGGTCAATATTAAGTAAGGAATGAAACCCCTGGTTGTCCAATGGCTTCCACAATCATTTCTAATCCCAACATAAACATGCACACATATACACACAAATGAAATCTATGGCCCATCTTCACAGAAAGAGTCAGGCCAGAGCAGCATGGAGCAACCCTAGGGCTATCCATAGTCAACAAGAGCCCATTGCACTACTGTTGTCTAGATAGAATTACAGAAAGACTTCGGCAGTCCTCTTGACTTTCAGGGCTTTTGACCCTTAAAATCCTTTCTACAAACTTAGTATTGCAGAACCTGGGAACAGCAGAGGTGTACTACCCTGCCTACAAACCTTATCAGCTCAATTCAAACATTCCCATGCATTGTATCTAAGAGCAAGTCACGGCTGCTTAGAAGCAGGGGATGCATAGGATGACTGCTGCTACTATTCTATTTTTAAAAAGTGTTGCAGACATTGCTATGGAAAGCAACAGGTAACGTTCTGTATAAAATATGTTTCACCAGCTGGTGCCACCAGTCAGTCCTCCTCCTGTGCAGCTGCTTTTCTTCCAAGACTCTCCAGGGGCTGACGGGGCAAAGTCAGTCTTTGAGATGTGCCTGCAACTGCTCTTCCAACACTTCTCTCAGTTATGTACTGACCCTCTCAGTCTTCTGCTTGAATGTATTTGCCCTTAGCCTCTGACTAATGAGAATAGCATATTGGCTTAGAGATGTGCTCCTGCATCAGCGTGTCTGCCTGACACTTCTGGCTTCTTTCTGGCTAAATCAGTCCTTGGTACAATGAAGAACCTAATACTTTTGAGTATTAGGCAGGGAAGTTGTGGAGGCAGCAATGAAAATGATACCGGAAGCGTTTGTTTCTTCATGCGCCTCTGATTGAAGGGGGCTCCCCAAGGGCACAACCATTCCTTGATGGATTTTGAAGGCTCAGTCTGTGAGGCAGAAGCTGCCATACCAAAAAATGGTCAAGGAATATCTGTTGCCCATCTCCTGGTGTGAATAGACCTGGCCTGTTCCCAACCCTGTCAGCAAAGCTTCTTTTTGCAGTGAATAACAGTCAATGCTGGAAAAACATAATTGGCCACAGTACTGAGAAATTGAGACTCAGTGTTCAGCTTTAAGCAAGCCATCTATATTAACCCCACATATACACCACTCAGGCTTAGGTAACACTGAGGAAGAAAAGACAAAGATTGTAAGAAAAGTGACCACAGAATACTGTCCTCTGGATATGATTTGGCCATCCCATTAATGAACTCAGGGCTGCTATGGATACCTACACATGACCTTCATAGGACTAAGACTGTCATGATTCCAGCAGAGTTAATCTCCAACCTCACCCACTTGGCAGTGAGTAATTGCTGTGGCAGGAAAAAAATATTTTTTGAGGTTATGGCCACTGATAGGCTTCCCATGTTCTACTGGGTGGTCCCAAACCTATGGATATATGAGAAACATTTACAAGACTTAAGTTATCAAAGAAGGGTGATGACATAAAGATAGGAAAGGCTTGTCAAGAAGATCTAGGGGCTTGTGAAGAATGGAGTAGGTGCTACCATATTTAATTGTATACATATATGGGATCCTCAAAATAAAGTAAAAATGTAAAGGCTTATTTGTTAAACCAATAGAAAAATAGAACAGGAAATCATTATGTTAGGGGAAATAGGCCACACTTGGAAAGAATATACTGCCTTGTTTTTGTTTTTGTTTTTGTTTTTTCTTGTATATAGATCCCATATTTTGGTTTTATATATGAGCTAATATGAGACTCATCTCCAGCTCTGATCTTGTGTCCTTGCTTTCTGATTGGGCAAGATGCGAGGGGCTTTGCTATTTATCCTTACCATCGGTCATTCTACCATACCTTCACCATCATGGTGGGCTGAATCTTTTGAAACTATGAGTCAAATTAAATCATTCCCCCCACCTTATGTTGCTTTTGTCAGCTACTTTGTTATGATTTTGAGAAATTTAACTAATATAGACAATCTGGGGTGGGGGTGGGGCCAGCTGAAGCCAGTACAGTTTCTTCTTCTTAGACACCTGAGAGATGTGGTATTCTTAGAAGTCACAATGTCCATGTGCTCTTATTGATCTGCAGGAAGTATTTCTCGCTTCATTTTAGTAAAATTCTTCACTGTCCTTTAGCTGAATATACTACATTTTAAAACCTTTGGGTGGAAAACTCATCTCATAGATCACTTTTTCTCATTCTAGTTTATACGTGACTTTGCCCTATCTGCTCACTAGCATTCACCTTGGTTTGTTCTTCTCTGGATTCAGAGTGATTAGATGTGGACCTCTCTAGGTTAATAGTTAACATTTACATGCTGATCACGTACTACTGCCAAGGATTCTGTCATTTCTTCAATGTCTTTGTTTTAGGACTAGATTTTGTTTCCTGCATCATCAAATCACTTTGTTGTTCTGATAACTAATATAGGAAAAATGCTAGACTTGACAAGCACAATCATAAGACAAATTTGACAGACTTCATCCTCCATCTGCCACTATCTGTCAACAGATTATAGTTCTGAAGAGTTGGACAAGTCCTGCAGTTTCTATAGTTCCTTTCCAGTCAGAAGAACAGCCTCATTACAATAAAGTCTAACCTTTAGTACATAATGGTCCAAACATTAGGTTTCTTTTCTTTCTGCTGAGTTCAGACCCACTTCAAGTAGAGACATAAGACACATGTAAGGGTGTCTGCTTCACCTCACTCCTCTACATAGCCTGGCCCAGGCTGACTTTCTGAAACCCAAAGTCTTTCACTTAGGAAAAGACCTTGTTCTACTAGCTGAGCCTTCTAGAGTATGTGGGAATCCTTTATTGATAATCCTTAGCAGTTCCCAAGTACCTGTCTGACCCTGTGGCAGAATATAAGTGATGGTCCCTTCAATTGGCCACATTCAAGTTTCTTACCCCTGACATTTCTGGTCTCCCAGCCCTTTCTGGATCAATCCACTCCATTTAGCAGTTCTCTCTGGTAGAGATTCACACCACCTCTGTGAAAAACAGACATATTCTTTCTTTGTTTTTCCTCTATGAGCTAATCCCAGAAGGTACAGATGTCTACCTCTTGTGTTTGCCTCATGTTGGATTCTCTTGGGTTCAGAAAAGATGCACAGCTCTTCCAGCCCCATGTGAGGGGGCATGAATATGAGAGTATGTCCCACTGACACCTTTCCTCGTCCTTCTTTTCAACCTTATATATACACCAAACTCAGGGGTAGTTAGCCATAAAACTCAGCAGAACCATCTATCTCTGAGCATATTTTGTGTTAGAGGTTTGGTTTATCTTTGTGCAACTGCATTTAGCCTATGATGATATTAATCACCTGTGGCATTCCTAACACAATACGCAATGTGTTATAAGACATGACTTCCAAAATGGCTATTCTGGCTTTCTGTTGCTTTTATAAACTATTCACACAAGCACAGTAGTAACTTAAAGCAACACAAATTTACTGTCTGGAAGCTCTGCAGGACAAGACTCCAAGAATGGTCTCACTGAACTAAAATAAAAATCTTGCTTCACAAGGTATGAATCATATCTGGGAGGTGGCAGGGGTCTCCAATGTGGGGGATATTCTCTGTTTATTAGCCCTCTCTATCTCAAAGATCAGTCAGAAGTTTCCCTTCAATCATGTAAATATCAACGGAAGTAATCGAAGATGCAAATTCACTTTTAGGATTTTCTTGCATCTCATGGGCTGTGCCTCCTAGACTCTGGGGCTTGGCTCCATTTACAGAGTTTCCTCAAGTATGCATGTTCACCTCATCTGTGGTATATCTACGAGCTATCTCTAGCTTCCGTCTCTAAAAGATTTCTTTAGGTTTTTTTTGTTTACTTTTATGTTATACCTGAAGTTGCTATAGTCTATTTTAGTGTTGTCTTGTCAAATAATCCAGGCTGAAACCTGTGGATAATGTTCCACAGAAGCAAAGGTTTTGTGAATGCAATTCTGATTCGTCGATTTCTCAGGCAAGGAGTGCTTCTCTGAGTCTGTGACGTATTGGATGCTAAGACTTGGGGATCAATAATATCTCAGTAAGTACAATACTTCATTTTGCCTCACTCGGGGAAGGATTCATTTTGTTTCTGAGAAGTCAATGGAAGAAGGATAACTAATAAAAATGCAGTGTTTCCTTACAGTGATTTAAGCTTCTGCTGAATTTGAAATTTTTATGCCAATACTCCATGGGTCACTGATTTGGACAAATTAAAGGCATAAATCATAGGAGTGCTATAATTGCAGAAGTGGTTTGCTTTTCACTTTATGTTTATAGAATCTATTTGTTTTGCTCTGTTTTATTGCCTGGCTTTACCTAGATTCCTTGTTATGCTAAGGTAGTTTCTGCTTAGGATAGCCATTTGTCTATGCCTTGCTTATGAAGTCTCACTAGGAGTGTGCTGGGCTTCAGCAGCTTTCTAGATTGTACAAATCCTTGGCAAAACCAGCCAGTGTCCAAGTGTCATGCTGACAGTCTCATCAACCTTTGAAAAGTTTGTAGGGAAAGGGTCAGTGGGTAACTAGCCAATAGTTTAGTATGTGGATTCAATCTCTAAATTATTCTTCCACAAGTAAGTAATTATAGATAACATTTTATTAATTTATTACATACCAGTTCAGGACATTATTAAATATTTTCCCTGTGATCCCATGATGTAGGATAGTCTTCCTCAGTTTAAAAATAAGACAATGTAAATTTTTAAAAAATTAAACATAGGGACTATAGCAACCTGCAACATGCAGAGACAGCATGAGGATTGGAGCCAGGTCCGACTTACTCAAAGCTCCTAGCTGCCAACAATGCGAGAATTTTGACTTCTGCTCAATTTTCCTGTTTGCCTCCTAAATAAATCAAACTGTGTTTATGTTC
Organism: Apodemus sylvaticus; assembly: GCF_947179515.1. Taxonomy (NCBI): domain Eukaryota; kingdom Metazoa; phylum Chordata; class Mammalia; order Rodentia; family Muridae; genus Apodemus; species Apodemus sylvaticus. The sequence continues at coordinate 127,119,635 of NC_067473.1, read as the reverse complement.
ATTTTTGACACTTTTATCAGAATGAAAACACAAATTATTGTATAAATTATTACAGAGAATTCAGAAAAGTTGGGGGCTGGCTCTTAACGCTGAGCCGTACATCAAATTGTAGTCTTGGTATTGACACAATTACTTGGTATTGACACACAGTCGCCACAGTGGAGTCCTCCTTAAAACAGGAAAGGAGAGGAAACACTAAAAGATGCCTCCCAGTGCAACCTGGGAAGGAGTGTGTTTGTGGTTCTAATCATGGCCCTCCCAAACTCTCCTGAGGTTGGGAAGAAAGAGATGTCAACATGCAAGCTTTTTTTGACTAGTTAAATTCATTGTGGAGTAAGAACAATGTTAAATGACAGAGCTTGAGCTCTGGAAAACTTCTCAACACAGTCCATTCTCTCGTGCTCCCCTTTGATGATTCTGAACAGATGCTAAATCTAAATTCCTCCTGGCATTTCATGAATGTTTGTGTTTCTACTTAGGTCTGCAAATGTGTGCACTAATACATATGACTTAGGGAAATGTGATTAGGAGCATTCTCTGTCTCCAAACATGTAGTCTCAGTTCTGGCTATATTGTTAGCTAGTTGTTTGACCAAAAATCAATAGATTTAACTGTTCTGAGCCTTGTATTCCTATTTATAATGAAAGATGTTAGAGTAGAACAAACCTCACAAGATTGAGGTTTTTGTCTTAAAAATTATAAATGTTTCATAAGTATATACTCATATTCATATGTGTGTTGGAGCTTTGCCTGTGTATATATATATATATATACATATATATATATATATATATATATATATGTGTGTGTGTGTGTGTGTGTGTGTGCACATATTTACATATATGTATATATATACATATAAACATACTTACATATATGTGTATGTGTATATATATATATATATATATACACACACATACACTACTTGAGTATATACTCACGTAATACATAGAAAAAATTTAAAAACAGGGCTTTGCTATTTCAGGCTTTCACTTCACTGTGAGGATAATCTTGAATCCCTAATCCTCCTGCCTCTGCTTCCTATGTGTTAGCACTGCAGTCATGTGCTGCCATACCCAGTTTATGCAGTGCTGGGTATTGATCTTAGAGCCTCATGCCTCTAAGCAATGTTGTGGAAATTGAGCTACATCTCTAGCCCCTACATTTTCTAACATATAGTACATAGATGATAAGTGTTAATTATTTTTATCTTACATGTACATTTAAGTATGTATCTCCACTTTTAATTTTTGAAAATGTTATATGTATCTGAGTTTTGCCTGCATGCATGTCTGGTGCCTGCAGAGGCCAGGAGAGGGCATCAGAGTCACACACTTGTGAGCTGACATGTGGGTGTTGAGAACAGAACCTGGGTCCTCTAGAAGAGCAGTAAGTGCTTTTAACTACTAAGTTACCTATCCATTGCCTGTATCTTGACTTTTTGAGAGCACACTTGTCTAAGTTAGGGTTTTACTGCTGAGAACAGACACCATGACCAATGCAACTCATATAAGGACATTTTTTTTTAATTTTTAATTTCTTTTTTTTAATATTTAGTATCTTCTTCATTTACATTGCCAATGGGAAAACCTTTCCCAATTTTCCTCCTCCCAAAAGCCCCCCTACCCAAAGATTTCCTAAACCTCCTCTGACCCCCTGCCTCCATGTATATGCCCCTCTACCCGACACACTCCCACCTCTCCCCCAACCTCCCATCCCCCTGTCTGTTTCCCTTTGTTGGGGTCTCTATTGAGCCTTTACCTGACCAAAGACCACTCCTCCCACTGATGCCCAACAAGGCATTCCTCTGCCACATTTTTGGCTGGAACCATGTGTGCCCCTTGATTGATGGTTCAGTCCCTGGGAATCATGGGGTGTCTGGGTGTCCGAAGTCATTGTTCTTCCCATGGGGCTATAAACCCCTTTAGCTCCTCTGGACCACCCTCCAGATCCTCCATTGGGAACCCCAAGCTCAGTCCAATAGGTGGTTGCTAGTTTCTGCCTCTGTATTTGTAAGACTCTGGCAGGCGCCCTCTGGAGACAGCCATGGCATGCTCCTTTTGTTACATGCTTCTTGTAGTGTCGGGGTTTGGTGACTGTTTATAGGATGAATCCCCAGGTAAGGCACTCGCTGGGTGGCCTTTACTTCAAACTCTGCTCCACACATTGCCTCCCTTATTGCTCCTGTGAGTATTATGTTCCCTTTCTCAGAGGAACCATAGCACCCTCACTTAAGACCTCCTTCTTCTTGAGCTTCCTGTGCTGGGTGAATTGTAAATTGTTTATTTTGAGCTTTTGGACTAGCATCCGCTTATTAGTGAGTGCATACCATTAATTGGAGCTGGCTTATAGGTTCTGAAGTTCAGTTCATTATCATCAAGTTAGGAGCATGGCAGTAGCCAAGCAGGCATCATACAAGATGGAGCTGATAATTCTATATCTTTGTCTGAAAGCCACTAGGAAAAGACTAGCATCTTGGAAGCTAGAAGGAGTCTTAAAGCCCACACCCACAATGACTCACTTTCTCCAACAAGGCCACACCTCCTAATAGTGCCATTCCCTGGGGCCAAGCATATTCGAACTGCTATAATTCCTGGTACTAAAAAGGGTGCTGTCTTAGGGTTTCTATTCCTGTTGAAAACTTCATGACCAAGAAGCAAGTAGGAGAGGAGAGGATTTATTTGGTTTATACTTCCACATTGCTGCTTATCACCACAGGAAATCAGGACTGGAATTCAAGCATGTCAGGAAACAGGAGCTGATATAAAGTCCATGAGGGAAGTTACTTACTGACTTGCTTCCCCTGGCTTGCTCAGTTGGTTATAGAACTCAAGACTACCAGCCCAGCGATGGCACCACCACAATGGGCCCTGCCACCATTGATCACTAATTGAGAAAATGCCTTACAGCTGGATCTCATGGAGGCATTTCCTCAAGGGAGGCTCCTTTCTCTGTGATAACTCCAGCCTGTGTCAAGTTGACACACAAAACCAGCCAGCACAGGTGCCTTCAAAAATAACCCACAACTAGTTGCATGCAGAAAATAAGAGAATTTAGAGTGCTGAGCCCTAAACAGGAGGTCGGTATCACACTCCTACCACAAGGGCTCAGGGAATCTTCCAGGATGAGGATTCAGAAAGATTGCCAGAACCAGAGATGATAGATGGCTTCAGGGAAACAATGTTTGCCAGACACAACAGATCAGATGCATGTATGAACTCATAGCAATTGGGACAGCATGCACAAGACCTAGTCAGACAAAAGCCCAGCATAGAGGAAGGAAAGCAGGCACCAAGCCCATCTGCCTGATAGCTGCTAGTACAGAAAGAATCAATTTTCATGAATGGTGTGGCCACCAGCAGGTTGACCATACCCATAGGGTAGTCTCCATACCCAAGAATATTTGCCAATACAAACTGAATTTAGTGGGTTTGAGAGAGTTTGAGGGGAGTGAATATAATCAAAATATGCTGCATGAAACTCTCAAAGGAAGTAATAAAGACATTATTTTGAAAAAATGACTCTTGGTGTCAAGAAAGAGGTGGGGGATAAAAATGAGTCACTGAGTACCTGTCATTTAGTTTTTGTGTCGATTAGCCTGATGTAATTGTTATGGCCTTTTGTAAATCCTAATATCTCACTAACAAAGTTTCATTTGTCAGTTACATTTTACATCTTTATCCGGCAGCTAAAAGCTGAACCTTCAGCTTTAGTCACTCTTATTCGCCTCTTCTCTGAGGCAGTAGCCCATGTTTGGGACTTGGTTGGCCTCCTGGTAGAGATGAAGAAAGTCTGCTGATGCCACTGAAGATTCTACTTGATAGTAACATTTGTCACTTCCTTTTGTATTCTCTTTTCCCCAATCAAGTCACGTGGCCCAGCTAACCTCAAAAGGTCCAAAATCTGTAATGGCTTGCACAGGTTACAGAAGGAAGATTTTGAAGTATAATACTTTTGCTACTGCATCTTATAAGATCTATTCTAACAAGAGGTTAGGGAGAAGGTTTGGTCAGTAAAGAGCTTACCATATAAGCATGAGGACTTGAATTTCAAGCCCCAGCCTCCTTATAAAAAGACAGGCATGGCTGGCATACAGCTGTAATCCTAGTGACGGGCAGGCAGAGATTCAAGTGGCCTTGATTCAAAGAAAGATCCTGGCCAAGTAATGTAATCAAATCAGTGAGCTCCAGATTCAGTGAGTTACACTGTCTTGAAAAATAAGGTGGAGAGCTGAGGAAGACATTAGACTTTGCCCTTAGATGTCTAAATGCACAGGCACACATATGTGCACTTACACACAAACACAAACATACATGACACACACAGTCCCTTGTCTTGAACACCATATATGGAGTCTGGTGGTGCATACTGATAGTCACACTATATCACAAAATCCCTGTAAGATACATATTGCCTGTGTCTCTGAGTGAGAAAGGTTATGCACAGAAGCAAAGGCTTAGTGGGATGATGGGAGATACAATGATGACAGAGAGCCATGAACTTTGTGTGAATGGAACTTGAGATTAGAAGGGAAGAATATTTGAAATGTAATGACTGGATTGCAACTGTGTTGCTCAAAGGACAGGTATGGAGTGCCTGGAAAGAATGAGTATTTAGAGAGTCAAGGACGGCTTCATTGAGCATGCCATGAAGTGGCTCAGTGGTTAAAGTGCTGCCCACACAAGCATGAGAATCTGAGTTTCAATTCCCAGAGCCCACATTGTTAGTGTGGCCAAGAACATGGACAGCATGTGAAGTGGAGTCAGGGGTCTCTAGAGTTTACTGGCCAGCCAACCTTGACAGTTGATGAGCTTAAGGTTTGGTGAGAGAGCCTATATCAGAAAAATGAAAGAAAGAAAGAAAGAAAGAAAGAAAGAAAGAAAGAAAGAAAGAAAGAAAGAAAGAAAGAAAGAAAGAAAGAAAGAAAGAAAGAATAGGTGGATAGCAACTGATGAAGATACTCTTTGGCCTCTACATAAATGAGTGCACACACATTACAGGTCCGTGTGTGCACACAGAAGAACATCATAAAAAAAAAAAAAAACAACAACAACAAAAAATCTTTAGTTGCCCAATTACAAAACGAGTCTAGGCATGGTGCCTACCTTAGAATTTTGTTAATCAGATACTTTTGCAAAGCATTTAAAACAGTCTAGTGTAGGATTGCCTCTATTCTTATTACTAAAGCATGGGAAACAAGAAACATAGTGAGACAGTGGTTAAGCCATCATATATATATTCAATGTAACCCAACAATAATCAACAAACCTTTACATAATATCATGAAGACAAGAAGGGGCAAAGGGCAACATGTCAACTTTCCCAGTTTTTCATTCACAGGTCAGTGCTGGGTCAGGGTCCGGTGGGAGTGTGCAGATGTGGAGAAACCATCACTCTGCCATGAGCCATAAACACGATGATGCTCCTGTCTCATTATGGGCCATGGACCAGGAGAGGGAGGAGAGAGTAGGGGGAGAAAAAGCCAAAGCCAAGCAGAGACAATTCCCCAGTACATTCGAAGAAGGAAGATTCAGACAGCATCCAGAAAGCAATTCCGCTGATGAGGAGGCCTGCAGGGGGGCACCTCGTGACCAATGAAGATGTCTGTCCCTGGGGGCTTGGTGGTCTGAGTCCTCGACTGCCACACACTTCAGAAAACTGAAACCCTCTCAATACACTGCTTGGGCTTAGGAAGAGCAGCATCCACAGGACAAGACATAGCCTGTTCATGGCTGCCTGCGGGGCTAGATGGTCATATAAAGGGTTTGATTTGGAACAGATTCTAGGGCATTCAATCAGGGATACATATATGCTTGCATGTATACATATAAGTATCTCTATATATATATGTGTGTTATTGTATGCATACAAGTATACATATAAACACATATATAATATATAATTGTGCATATATGATATGTATAATATGTGTATATATGTTATATATACACATATGTATATGTTGCACATATATATGTGTAAATAATGTGTATATGTATATATACTTATATATATGTGTATATATACATATATGCATACTTGTATATGCATTCATATGTATGTATTAGCAGCTTTGGTGATTTTTTTCCTGTTTTTTCCTTCTCTTTCCTCCCTACCCTGTTTCATGACTGATAATACATGTGTGTGTACATTTACATATATATATGTATATATAATATGTATATATGATATTTATATTATATGTATATATGTAAGTGTTTATATATATGTGTGTGTGTATATATATATATATATATATATACTTTGTATATGTGTGTGTATATACATATTCATTAACCTCAATAATTCTCTATGAAGTTTCTCAACTGCAGACAAGCCCATTGGTGAGAATGGCAGTGGGCATGCTGGAAAGAACCCTGCTTGCCAGCCTCCATAGGCTCCTTTGCAAAGTGCTTGCTGTCCCCTCCAGAATAGTTTTGGAGATGAACAACTGCAGCATCCAGCTTGGTGCCATTCAGGATAATTTCCCAGGCATCTCCAAGACATCTTGTGTGGCTTATATCAGTAAACAAAGCACAGGATCAGTATGACTGACTGTGTGACTGCTGAAGCCAAAGCTGAAGGACAGAAAGGTAAAACATAAGGGAATGAATGGGCTGGCAAAAGGGCTTAGTCAGTAAGGGGCTTGCAGTGTAAGCATGATTACCTCGTAGCAAGGCAGACAAGGCAGTAGGAGTCTGCAGTGTAGCAGTGGGGGTAGGAAGAGAAACAGACATCACTTGTGGGCTGGAAGTCTGGCTGGATCAGTGAGCACCAGGCTCAATGAGAGACCCTGTCTCAAAAAAAAATAATGGTGAAGTGGCAGGGAGTGACTGAGGATTGAGGAAAACTTGACATCTACTTATGACACCACACACACACACACACACCACCACCACCACCACCACCACCACCATCACCACCACCACCACTACCAGCACACACCACACACACACACATACATACATACACATACACATCACACACACCACACATACATACACATACATACACACACATACACACCATACACACACATACATACATACATACACACACATACACACACACCACACACACACACACATACCACCACATACTACACACACACATTCATACATACACATACACACCACACACACATACACACACCACACACACATACACACCATGCACACACAAATACACACACACACACACTATTGTAAGGGACCACTCTAGGGTCACAGAGCTTAAGTGAACCCATCCATCAGGGTCAAAATCCTCAAAGCCATATATACCTACCACTTTGCTGAGCCCCTTAAGCCAGATCAAAAGGGGAAAAAATCATGTGAAGATGACAATCACCCAGGGAATTATTTGCTATTTTATACTATACCCAAGAAGTGTGGTGATAGTAATCATACTTGATTGTCATTTGCTTGCGATCCTAGAAAGCAATTTGATCCTTTGGTGGTACCAGGGGAGAATCCGGATGGGCAGCTTGAATCCTACAGTCTCTCAGTGCAGATGCAGCCAATAATACCCTCTCGAGCATTTAGCTTCTCCATGTAACATAATGAGGGGGAAAGTAAATCTGAGTCAATGATACATCTGCTCATAAACTTCCATTTGTTAAATATGAAGCAAAATCCTGACAGCCATAAAACAGGGTGAACAGTTGTGTGTTTGTATTAAAATATCATCGAGATAAGCAATAACCAGCTATGCGAGCAAAGGAACATCTGCGATATTATCTTGCTATTTCTGGCTGAGTCATCTCACGCTGGGAGAAAACACAGGGAAATGGAGTTATCACTTGTGGTGCTCTTAATTGAGATAAGGAAGGGCTCTGCTTGGTATCCTCCCTGGAGACTGTCCCTTGCAACAGGTCTCTTGAAAAAGTAAAATTTCCATTGATTGTTTCTGATCACTGTAGATCTGGCACTGTAGACAATTTTAAAACCAAGACAGAAAACTCTGTCCTGATAATTCTTGGAATAAAATAAAGGCATTCAGAACCTTGCAGTTAATAAATATACCTCTGTTATATTTATTTGTGTGTGTGTGTATGTCTATGTATGTATGTGTTACTGTGTGTGTGTTACTGTGTGTATGTATGTGTGTGTATGTGTGTGTTTGTGTGTATGTATATGTTACTGTGTGTGTGTGTGTGTGTGTGTGTGTGTATTCATGCATATATTTGTACCTGCAGGTGAGGCTAGAGGGCAACTTCAGGTGTTACTCCCCAGGAATGCCATCCACAGTTTGCTTTATTGTTTAACATCCTGACATTCGGCTTTGGGTTTGAAACAACAAGCTCAGTATAGAACTTTCCAAACACTTAGGCTGGGTGGCCAGGATCCTCCTGCCTATGTCTCCCCAGCCCTGGGATTATAAACACATGCCAGGACACAAAATTTTTGACATGGCCTTTAGGTGTTAAACTCAGGACCTCATGCTTAGAAGGCAAACACTTGATTTACTGAGCTATCTCCCCAACACACTTGCTTTTGTGAAAGAATATTTTTCTTCACCCTCCAGAAAGAAAACTAGCTCATCAGAAGCATTTGCTAATCCTGTCTCCTAGAGGCTCTTACCAGGAGAAAGCCAAGGTAAATTCCTTTTCCATAGGTCTCCTTAAAATGTTTAGTAATTTATAAACTAAGTACGTTAGGTAGATAGAGAAAAAGTCAAAAAGGCACCTATTATACTGAATCATACTCTATAGAGAAGTACTGAAATAATGAGATTGAGACCTTGTATTGTTGTAAGCAGCTCTAAAAGCAATTTGCTGCTAACCTCTCATTACAGAGGTGATGAACATGTACCCACAAGCACCACGCATATATGATTGGCAGGTAGCAACCATCAGCTACAGTGAAGGACTAACAGACTTAGATTTTATATTGAATTTTATGTCTTGAGCAAATCACTTAACCATCCTGAGATGTGGGTTAAATTCTCTGTAAAAAGGAAGAGTGTTATGTAGGCCTGTGCTGGAGGCTTCCAGCACAAGTAAGATGGGATATTGAAACTGCTTATATACACTGTGTTCTGATCCTTAAAGATGCCCATCAGTGGGTCTTATTACTTTAAAGCTGGAAATCAAGTAGATTCCAGAGAGCCTGTTCATTACATTAGGAAGCAAATACACTCATTGTCAAGATAGTGAGAAAGTCGATGAATCCTTGTTGTCAATGTTCCCCAACAGGTTTGGCTTGTTCATAAAAAGTGAGTATGTCAGTATAGATAAGACAGTCTACAATTTAGCCATGGGCCTTAATAAGACCCCTGACCCCTGCAAAAACAAGGCAGTCTTAACCCGAGAATGAAGAACTAATGTAGAGGGTCTTCTAACTTAGGGCTCCATTTGGCAGACAAGTGCTGATATTTTCATTCTAGTTCCAGACTTCCAACTGGCACTTGATTTGGGTAGGGCCGCCCTTTGTACTCAGAAGGCCTGATTCATATGTATCCTGAGTTCCCCAGGAGGTAGCTACTGAAAACAACCAACCAGCTCTGCTCTGCTCGAGCCTAGAAATCACTCCTAGAGACCAATTCTGAGTGAGCCTTACAAATAGGATTCAGTCTGAATGTTACAGACAATGATCTCTGTGAACATCCATTAGATATGAAGATCCCTTTAAAAACTTCCCTCAAACAGAAAACTATAAAACCAACAGCCAGGCACTGCGAAGATTTGCTTTAGTAAGAACTATAGTCATCAACCTAAATTTGTGTTGTTTCATAACATAAGCTACAGCTTTGTGGAATGCCTTTTATCTGATTTTTATTGATCACAGAGCAGATCACAAACATAAAACATTAAATAACTCATTAGAAATGCCGGGTGCTTATAGGGATTATTTTACTTTGAGTGCATGGTTCCTATTTAAATATAAATGGCCCGACACAAAGATGTAATAAATGTATACCTTTCTTCCAAATGTTCAGCCCCTTTATAAACAAATTGATCTTCATGACAGCTTCATAATGGTGAATATGGCGTGTATTGCTTTCATTTTTATAGTGTATATTATGCGGATGGGAGTAGCGCCCCCAGAGGGCATGTAGCTAATTGCTGCTTGCTTGCCAACAGTGCTGCCTTCCTGTTAGGCATGAATCAGTTTTAAATTTACTTAGCTCTTCTAAATCATCCCCTGATTTTACCATTGGGATGTGTCCCCCCCCCCCACAAGCATTGCTCTGAGTAGACAGTAATGTCACTACTCTGTGTGAATTCTTAAGATAGTGACTTCAAGTCCATTGATAATGTCAGAGACATGGGCCTCAGGCCTCCAAGTTCTGAGATCCATTTGCGCTAGGGAACTTGCTGCCCACGCATCCTGCAGGGATCTCTCAGAACCTAGTGACCCTATCCACACAGCACCTAAGCGCACATAAAGAGGTGGCTAAAATGAATCATCTCTAAGAGGGAGCCCAGGGTACCTTTACAATATCACCATAACCTTTGGGAGTCACCTACAGATGTCCATGAGAGTTTGTAGTGAATGGCAACAATGTCTCCACCAGGCATCTCTCAGATACTGATGTCTTGGCTTGTGTGACTTTTGATTTCTATTTTTATAAATGCATTATTTAACACCATTCAAGAACCTATTTGTCAACCTTAATTATGGCTTACATTAGAGTTTATATTGATTGGTTTTTGATTGGTACTGAACTCTTTGTCTAGGGACAAAAAAAGTAATTTTCATGAGAAATTACTATTAGTTACTTTCTGTGTTGCTTAAAATATACTTTAAAAAATGTATGCTTTTAGGGTGACTGGGGCAACAATCAGTTTTTAAATAAATCTAATCTCTTGTTATTGAATTGTATGAGCAAAATAATATAAGGTTTAAATGCATTCTAAAATAATTTAAGATCTGTAGCTGTCAGTTTGCATTAATCTTTTACAAAGTCTAATTATTTTTCCTAATAATGTAATTGCTTTATATTCCCTCAAAATGTTAGATTTTTATATTTATAACAAAGAAAAACCATGAACCAGTATGCCACTTTTCTAATAAAGTTTGGGACCTCTGGAGTTGTTTATATAAAGTCTGGACCTTTTTGTAGTTGTAATGAATCAAGCACTATGTTGGTAACTAGGGTAGAGTAGTTGTTGGTCTTAACACTAAATAGTAGACAACTTTCTTTTATTTGCTGTTATTGTTATCTGTATCTGAAAAGTGAGAACTCTGAGGTTCATGTTAGGGAGCTTGCCTGAGTTCCTTAAATACTGGACAACAAGAGCAAGGTATAATCTCATATGTTTCCAATATCAAAATCTATAACCTTAACATAGGGCATCAAGATTGTAGCAATTTTTATGAAATTTACAAAAGTATGTATGGAAGATCTGCATAGTAAAGAGGTGAGATAAACAAGGACATAATACAGAAAGGTTGCACATAAAGTTTTCTGGGGCGATTGGTGAAGAGCAGGTATGGCCCCTCCTGCCATAGGCGTCTCTTCCATATTGAGAAGCCATTAGATATAACATAAAGGAAAGCAACATAGCATTCTAGTCTAAGACTTTCTCTTGACTCAGTTCAGGCCTTTAGCACCTTACCAAGGCAACACATGACTTCCCGAATGGACTCTTTGGATTTGGTCTGGCTTTTCCAGTATGTCTACCATGCTGTGTTCTCATTGTTCCAACGTGAAAATGTCTTCTTGAAATCAATCTTGACTACCCCATTACCCTCAGGATAATAGACTCTGAGGGTCTAGCACAACCTGTTTATAAATTATTTTATTTACATTCTAGCCGTTGCCCCCCACCAATTCCCTTCTCCCAGGCCTCCCTCCTCCCACATTTCCTTATCCCATTCCTCCTCTCTCTTGCCTCTGAGTGGGTGCTCTCCCTGCATCAGGCCTCCCTCTTCGCTGGGGCCTCAAGTCTCTTGGGGATTAAACACATCTTCTTCCACTGAGGCCAGACCAGGCAATCCTCTACTATATATGTGCCGGGGACCTCAGGTCAGGTCCTGCATGCTGCCTGGTTGGTGGCTCAGTCTCTGGGGTCCAGATTAGTTGAGATGGCTGGTCTTCCTTTGAGGTCACCCTCCCTTTCAGCTTCTTCACGCCTTTACCTAATTCAACCACAGGGGTCCCAACTTCAGTCCAATGGTTGGTTGTAAGTATCTGCATCTGTCTCAGTCAGCTGCTGGTAAGGCCTCTCAGAGGACAGCCATGCTAGCCTCCTATCTCTAAGCACATTACAACATCAGTAATAGTGACAGGCCTTGGTACCCTCACCCCATGAGAGAAATCCCAACTTGGGCCAATAGGTGGACTGCTTTTCCTTCAGTCTTTTCTCCATGTTTGTACCTGAAGTTCTTTTAGACAGAAACAGTTCTGAGTCAGAAATTTTGACTGTGGGTTAGTAACCCTGTTCCCCCACTTGAAGCCCTGTCTATCTACTGGAGGTGGACTCTTCGAGTTCCCTGTACCCGTTGTTGGGCATTTTGGCTAAGGTCACCCCCATTGAGTCTTCATTCTTCCAGGCCCCTCAGCATGGAAAATTTAAAGACCATCATTCAGAATTTCTGCTGGTTCTAGCCTTGCTTTCATTTGAGCCTTTCTCTCTAAAATCCTGGTACCACCACTAATCACCCAGGCTCACCTGTACATCTGTATATTGCCTTACTCTGGCATTTGTCCCATTGGATCATAACAAGCTTTGTACTTTTCCAGAAATCTCATTAGGGGTGAGTACCTCTTAGGGTGAACTTAAGTCCTATGTTATTTACTAAAGTATCCCTAACTGCTGTCTGCCAGTCTTTCACAGCAAATAATATTTTTCAAATAGAAGGTGGATGGACCAATGAATGATTGGGAAAAATATAACAGGATAGATAAGAAAAGAGGAGAAAGGATAGATGTGAAGAATGTAGCAGTAATGTAGTCACCTTGGATACAATAAAAATATATTCTTAATATCACAGTGTACCAAGGCATGCTTTTTTGGAGAAAAATATCAATTTCTTTAAATTATCTCTACAGGGTATCTATAAAGTCTAGAAACACAAATGTAATCTTACATTTACTTGTTGTTTCTTCGATGGCATTACTTAATAAAAATAAAAGGGATATAATTACCTGAGTCTCTAGAATTTGAGGAACCCACAGATACAAACACTCTGTAAATGATTTCCACAATCCCTGGCTCAGTTTCTGCTGACCTATGAAGTCTTGCTGCTTTCTTGTTCTCATAGAAAGGGAGAATGATGAGAACGTGCCCAGGTCCTGTCTATGTGGAATTTGAAACCATTTGGGATGTCATCCAAGAACTCCATCCTACCTCCCTCTTCTAGGGCAAGTAGGCCTGACCTGTAGGCTGCAAGTGCCCCAGAACAGACATGAATAGGGCCTAATACCTTTGTATCATGGAATTGTCAAAATGTTGGATGACCCTGTTTTATGGGCTTCTTATAACGCATTAATCAGAGCCTTCTTGTCCATAAAATGGCCTTTAGAATTCCATACACCTGGATTCAAAGCCCTCAGAGCATGTGCCTCCTTTAGTCCTGTCTCTTGATTTATAAAATGAAATAAGCAGATTTTTAAAGAAAATGTAGATAATTATATTGAGGTTTTTAGAAAGTCTTTCTCTAACTTTTCTATCAGTCTTATCTCTCAGGGGAGCAGGAACCAAACTGAGATAGAGCTGTCCCTCATCTTTGAGCTCCCAATCCCTAGTGTTGACTTAACGTTTTCCAAGTTTTTCCTTAAATAATTTTAATAACATTTTTAGTTATTTTGTGTGTGAACATGTGTGTGTGTGTGTGTGTGTGTGTTCATATGCCCCAGAGTATATGTGTGGAGATGACAGCTGGAAAAATCAGTTCTCAGGCACAGTGATAGACTTCTTCACCCAATGAAAAGAAACCTTGCTGGCCCAATGTTACCAAGTTTTCTATTAGAAACTGTGCTGCTCCCAATGTTTGCTTAATGTTGGTCTGCAGTACATTCCACCTAGCTCTCATACCCAGGTACATTTTCTAAAGAAATGACTGCCTGATGCCCAAATCTCATACAACTTTCCATATTCAAGCCATGGTTTTTCAACATCCCTGCTCTGAAAAGTGGTTCATATCCTGATGTTAAGCACTACCCTAGCCCTCCCAAGCCCAACATCTTCATTCAAAGACCATCAGAAAGCATGATTTTTTTCCTTCATAGAGCCCCATTGTATTGAAAAAACATAACCAATGAAGCTCCAAGGATCTCTAGGATGAAGGAACAATATGATGAAAAGCAAACAGAAGAAAAGGTGAGAACTCAGGAGAAAAGGAAAGCGACGGGTTGCAGATCAGCAGCACAAAGGAAGCAAGGATCTAGATATTTTCCATAATGAATTAGAAAATATGACACATCAAGAAAAGTGCCCCTGAGTGCAGCTACAAATACGACATATGCATATAAGCATCTAAAATTACAGTCACATCTCTGTTAACTGGTGATCCCCTAGTGGGAGAACAATGTTCACATTAACATCCCGTGATCCTTATTAAGGTTGCTGCTTTTGTTGTGTGTTAGTATTAGTTAAAGCAAACAGAGGACTGGGGTGTGACTCTGCTGGAGCTCTTGCCTGGCATACACAAGGTCCAGGTTGGAGTCTAGGCACTGAAGCAATGAAAAACAAAAAGGAAATACCACAGCAGCTTGTAGGGTCACAGTCTAGTTGTAGGCCTTGCAGTTCCTGCCTGAAACATCTTCCCATTAACTCCAGTTTTGAGACATTCTGCTATTCTAAAGTCTCCGTTTCTCTAAGAATAACCTTTCTGGATCAAATATTAAATTCCTAGACTTTTCATTAATACTTTGAATATTTCAGGATTGTGGGTTATGCTTCCCTATATTGAAGGAAGATCACTCTTTGCCTCTGCTGCAGTTAAAGCAAGGAATATACTTCTTTTCAAATTGCCTTTTTTATTTTTACCGTTGTGTTACAGCACAACCTTCTGTGTGTAGCATACAAATGATAGTTGGTAAAGAGATTGTGGGCTTGCATGCATAATAAATACAGTTCTATTTGAGTGGTTGGTGAGTATTTCATAACGTACAAGTAGGAAATGGGACAATTTAAATATTTTGGGAGGCTTCACTATATATTCACTATGCATGCATGTACATATTTACATACCATTTTCAACACTCTTATTTATAAGCAAATAGCCAAACAGACAATTATTTGTATGTGGGTCAATATGACACAGTCAATGGTCTAGAAAATATAGGGTAGTTAACGAACTCATTATTGTAAAATGGAAAATGCTGGGAAGGTATACCAGCTATTTGCAAAATAAGCCACTGAAGAGAGAACAGTTCCTGTCAAACAAAATTTAGGAGCAATAACTAGATATAAGTCCTCTCATTTCTGCAACATTTAAAAGAGTATAGAAATATGAAACGTCTGAAAAACCATTTTAGACAAAAAAGCAGCTCCATCCCTTTCCATAAAAGGCGTGGAAATCAAAACCAACATATTCTTTGTGACTTACATTTCAATTCTGAGGATTGCTGTATTCTGAGGGCTACGGTTTCCCCTGAAGCAGTTACTTGAATCTTTAATAGAAATACCTGTAGAGAGTAGTCAACTAGCTTAATGGGCTTTTCTATTAAGGACAGAGACTCTGTGGAAGTCATGTATGTGAGATTTACTCCAAAGAGCCTGAAAGAGATAGGCATGCTCCAGGCTTGCTCAGTGTTATTTGGGCAAGAGGGGGTATCCCAGAAGAGTGAAGGATGCAGTCAGTATCTATCACTGCCCATCCAGGTAAAGCAGTGAATGGAAATGACTGATCTACAATTTGCATCCTCTTTGCGGTCCATCAACAGAACATTATTAAAACCAGTCAGCCAGAGCCCATTAGAACAGCACTCACGTATGAAACAATACCCAGGTCTTCTCGGTCTCCATTTTTATGCACTGCTACAGGACTATAAATATTCATCGTAATGTAACTGAAAATTATTGAAGTGAGAAAAAAGAGAAACAGGGAAGCCATTTGCTTCAATTCATAAACAGCATCTGTTGGGAAGTTATTCATAGATTGCTTCAGGGCCTGCTGAGCAGCAAACCCACAGAAAAGGATGCCATTGCAAGCAAATTGGCGCAAACTGCATGGAGGAGCTATTAGACATGATTCGCTGACAGTCAGGGAGGGTGATCAGGCACTGGGCTGTTTTATGCGTTCTTTTATCACGGGGACACAGAGCTACCCTCCAGCCAAAGTCTCTTGCAGTTCAAATTAGACAAGCAACCTTCCGAGTGTATTAGGCCTAACTAGTGTCTGGGGAGACTGAGAAGAAGCAGCTGCACTCCTGGTCTTAGAGCTGGTTCGTCTGCCCACACCTTAGGCACATGTCAGATGCGACCTGTCCAAACCTACTGATTTGGATGTCCCTAGCAAGACCTTGTCCATCAAACATTAAGCATAAAAGAGAAAACTTTTCAGAAGAATGAAGTCTGGGATGTGCTAGACCTGAAAGGAGAGAATATTTGTCACTTATCAAATCCACACTAAGAAGAAAAATTAGCAGGGACCCTTTCCAATCTGGCCTCTCAGTGAAATTGTATTTCATCAAAAATTGGATTTATGGCTTCCCAGTCAAACCTCAAATTCTGTTCACAGAAAATAAACACAACGAGAGCTTTCAAGTAATTGTGAATAAAATAGATGAGTTGGTTTAGTAACTGCTTATACTTGTACATTGATTCATGTGTTTGTGGTTTAAAGGCATCTTTGAAAGTAAGAAATAAAATATTTTGTTTTTCATATTTGGGGTATGTTTTAGTGATGTGAATTTCATCCATTTCCAGACTTATTCACAGGTTTATCTTAATCACATAGAAGAGAGGCAGTCACATATAATGCACCTACCAAGACAAGAGAGTTCTAGCCTTCCAAAGGCAAGATGCCTGTGCATACAGTAAACACACACACTCACACACACGCACACATATACAAGCATGTACTTGCACACACACAGCAGACACAAGCACACACAGGCCCAATCAGACGGTCTTTAAATGTAATTGCATTATTAGAAAAATGTGTATATATATATATATATATATATATATATATATATACATATATGTATGTATGTATGTATGTATGTATA
This sequence comes from Apodemus sylvaticus, assembly GCF_947179515.1. Classification (NCBI taxonomy): domain Eukaryota; kingdom Metazoa; phylum Chordata; class Mammalia; order Rodentia; family Muridae; genus Apodemus; species Apodemus sylvaticus. The sequence continues at coordinate 127,102,511 of NC_067473.1, read as the reverse complement.
TTGAAAGTGCTACCAGCAGATTTCAGACTTGAAAACTTCAAATAAATTGGTTTTCATGACAAATAAACTACAAAGAAAGTGAACCAATCAGGAGAGGAGAGGAGGGACCAACAGTAAAAGAGAAGCGTAAGAAATATGGCAGACTGGCTGAGGATTTAATGCAATTGTTGGACCGTTTGCCTGAACAGTGAGGTTGTGTATTTAATTCCTACCCATCAAACAAATGCATCATGCAGATCCTGTTGAGATCTAAATGAATGAACTGCATTCAATATACTCTTTTAAGGAGAAAAATAAAACACACAGGTTCACATATACACAACACACACAGAGAGAGAGACAGAGAGAGAGACAGAGAGAGAGAGAGAGAGAGAGAGAGACAGAAACATTTAAATGCTGGTTAGATATATTAGTAATTTTAATGAATCACTGTTTTATATAATATCATTATTACAGTTGTATTTTAAATAGTTCTTATATTTTAGAAAATACTGAATACTGAAATACAGACATCAAAATAGAGCCATAGGAGACAGAGTAAATGACACAAGAATCTCTGGATTTGACATTAATGGCTGTAGATGACAGACATGGGAATTAGTCAGCCCATCCTCTCCTTGCCTCAGTCTTCCATGGTAAAAATTATGACCTCATACTTTCCTGTATTTTGAAGGTCAACCATTCTCCACTTTAATTTCGGAGACACGGGGTCTACCACGGAAACTTGAACTCAGTGATTCAGCCAGGCTGCCTGGCCAGCAAGTCCCAGGGATGCGGGTCTCACTCTAATCAGTACTGGTGCTACAGATGTGCACCATCACACCTAGCTTTTTATATGAGTGCTGGAGACTGAAACTCATGTCATCATGCTCAAGTGGCTCATACCCTAGCTACTGAGGCATCTACCTCTGCAGCCACTAAATATCTTCATATGCATCATTTCATTGCTTTTCCTGGATATTAAGTGTCTACTTACATAGTGTAAGTATACAAAATAACTTCTCATCAGCATGATGCTTTACTCAGTCATTGGAAGAAAGATATGATCTAACAAAGTTAGAATTGTTCTCTTCTAGTAATTAAGGACAGTTTAAAAATAATGAGCAAAGGGTCTTATCTAAGGCCACCTGGCTAGTTTGAGTCAAATGCATGATCAAAGTCTAAAATGAGTATTATCATCATCCAAACCTCATTTTCCAAATCACACCTTATTGACTTTGTAAACATGGAACAAATTTGTATAAACTATGGCTAACAAGGGAAATAAATCTCACAGGGAATCATATTCTTTCCCACATGCATATTATAAAGGCTAATTATGCCCCCATCTAAACACATGTATTACTAACTTCTATACAACAAAGGTAGCACACGTTAGATTCTATCCAAAAGTGAAAATATTCCAGATTTTATAAAATAGAGATGCTGGATCCCTTAACTTGTAGTTAGCTTTGATTGCCAAAATGGTATGTTTTATTTGAAACACTGATTTGTCCAATCACTGGCTGCCATTCTGCTTTCTTCATGCATTCAAACAGAAGCCATGCCAAGCTTCCTAGGAATTATTCTGGAAACTAAAGTTTGTTGTCCCACAAACAGCTGAGTTCCCTGTGTTTCTATCCTCTCAAACAAAAAGAATAAGGCGAGCAGTCCTCAGTTCCTGTGGCTTCTGTCTGCGTTTCCAAGACTATGAATGCTAAATTGGATTCTGAAACTGAAAATATTTTAGGGGGTGGAAATGGGTGCAAGATATGATCTTCAAGTTCATCCTACACTAAAAAAAAAAAAAAAAGACATATTCTGCCCCTGTGAACTCTTTGTAGAAATTTAAGGAGATTTAAGAGTTCCCAATTACTCAATAATTCTACAATCTCTTATTATCTGTACATCCCTGTTATATTCCTAAACACCTGATGCCTGTCAGGGATTATGACAATCACTTGGTGTAAGACTGTTAAAGACTTTGATCTCAAGAAACTCACAGGCATGAACATAGGAGCCTTAAAGGAAAGACACGAGCACATTATAGTGTGCAAAGTACTGTTTGCAGCTGATACCAAACTGTTTGGTAGAGATGTCAAGGGTGCCTCACCTGCAGTATTACATATAAGCAGGCATATCCTTAGAGACTGGGAAGTTTTTCAAATGATATTGAAATGGGAAAAGATACTCCAGTCCCTAGAAGAAGCTACTTTAGACCCTAGGGGAAGACACTACGGACCCTCAGAGAAGACACAATAGACAGTGGGAGAAGACATTGTAGGAACTATGAAAATACACTGCAGGCATTGTGAGAAAACACAGCAGACACTGGGGGAAGACACTGCAAATCCTCGAGAAAACACTGAAGACACAGTGAGAAGACACTGTAGACACTGGTAGAAGATACTGGGGTAAATTACGGCAGATCATGGGAGAAGACACTGAAGACACCAGGAGAAGACATTGAGGACACAGGTAGAAGATACTGGAGTAAAACACTGTAGGAACTGTGGAAAGTGTCTTCAAGACACTGGAGGAAGACACTGCAGACATTGGGAGAAGACACTGCAGACACTGGGATACCACGGGTAACAAGATTAGGAAGATTACACTCTCAGAGAGCCTGATTCAATAAATATGAAGTACCATCCAAAAAACCAAAATTTTAGCAAGCTCCCAAGGGATTTGAATGTAAATGACCCAGGGCTTCGAGAAGGTCAATGGCCACATGGCCTATCGGACAAGCCTTCAATGTGATTGTTCCCCATACTTCTGAAGAGTTTTTTTTTTTCCAGTTTTTATAAAGTACCTTCCGTGGCACTATTTATATTAAGATTTTCAGCCACATTGATTATGTGTCTATTGGCCTCCAACAAATGATAGGACTTCTTAGTTAAGTTTCTTCATGCATAAAGATGCAAATGAAGCCCGGCAATGGTGGAGCATACCTTTAATCCAAGCACTTAGGAGGCAGAGGCAAGTGGATTTCTGAGTTCGAAGCCAGCCGGGTCTACAGAGTGAGTTTCAGGACAGCCAGGGCTACACAGAGACAGCCTGTATAGAGACACCCTGTCTCAAAAAAAAAAAAAAAAAAAAAAAAGGACAATAATTTAACTTGTCCTCCAATTAATTAGTTAATTATTCAATTAATTATCTAAAGCATTTAGTATATGTGAGGACACTGCCTCAGGACCTGAGGATCATCAGTGAACACAATGAAAGGCTGGAGCCCTCAAGTAGAGTCAAGAGACCAAAAAAGGTAGATAGATTTTCTCTGGGGCTCTAGACAAATTGCTCCAAGTTAGGAAACTTAAATCAATAAAAAAAAAAATCTAGATTTTTCTGGAGAAATAGACAATCAGAATATCTATCAACCATTTCAGATGGTCCTAGAAAGTACTACCTGTTTTAACTTCCAGTGATCTCCAACATTGTTGCTTAGTTTTAAGTCAGTTTGACCCAGGCTAAAGTCATTTGGAATTAGAGAACTTCGACTGAGAAAACAGCCCCACCAGGTTGACCTGTGGACATTTTCCTGATTAATGATTGATGTGGGTGACCCAGTCCACTGAGTCCTGCATGTTATTAGAAAATGGTTTGAGAAAGCCACCAGGTAGAAGCCAATTTGTACCATTCCTCCATGCCCTTAGCTTTAGTTCCTGCTTCCAAGTTCCTGCCTTGAGTTCCTTCTCTGATTTCTTTCCATTGTGGATTGTTATGTAGAACTATGAGCTAAATAAAAATTTTCCTCCCCAAGCTGTTTTAGGTCATGGTGCTTATCATAGCAATAAAAACACCAAGCGTGCTAGCATTCTTGGCTCTGTAGACATATGACTTCAATCTCTATTCACCAGCATATGTAGTCCTCTAAGTTTCCTTATCTTATACAGACACCAGTTGTCAGTATGACTTAGAGCCAATCTTAATCCTGTAGGAATTTTCTACTGACTAGTTTGTATCTTCGATGACTCTGTTTCCAAATATTCTCACATGTTTATTTATGTTGGATTGGAACTTCACAATATCATTAAAATGCAACAATTCAATCTTAAACAATATGCAATCTGACCAGGTATATCTGGTAGGTAATCCCAAGGATCATGAGTTCTAGTAGGCACTCTGCAAAAGATATATACTACTAGAGAATGTATTGTTCATATTGATAGACAAGGCCACTGATTACAGCTTATCGAATACTGCAGAATAAACATATTTTAAAAAATCCAATCAAATACCTTCTCACAGAAAGAAGAGCATCTCCATATAGCTGTGTCTCTCTGAGATTGCTTATGAGTTCTTTAAAAATGTAGGTGCTAAACAAGCTTTCTTTTCCATAATTATGTATGCAGTTTAACATGTATGAGAAGAACTCTTATCAACATCTTAAAGCAAGGACTTCACAAACACTTATGGTAGAAATGATGACATTTCAAATAATTTGGGATTAGAGTGAGTCAGTTGATGATAGAAAAATTGAGAGAAGAGTTAAAACACTACAGTAATGCTTAGGGAGGCAAGGTATGCTCTTCATTCTGTCAAACAAAGTGGCATGCCTGGCTGAACGCTTAACACAGATCCAATTTGCAAAATGGGCTTTGAGTGATTTCCCAACTGGGACATTGAACTTACAGATGACAGCATGTCTTACACCAGCCTCCTGCTAAGCAGATGACAGCTTTTTTCAAATCTACAGGACTCCAGCCTAACTTCAGAACTTATAAAAAAAAAAAAAACTACAAAACCCAAGAGTGTGTGATGACTTGGGATACACATACTATTTAAAGAGGATGATGAAGTATTCAAACAGGAAAGAAACATTTCCTCAATAAATGATATTAGAACAATTGAAAACTTCTTATAAAAAATGACAAGGCCAATAAGATAGCTCATGAGTAAAGGTTCTTGTTGTGTAAGTCCTTACCCATTGAGCTACCCAACTGGCCTTATTTCATTGAAAATTATTCTCATGTTTGTCTTTAATTCCATAAGTGAATTTTCTTTAATTTTAAAACATATATAAAATAGCTTACTTAACGTCTTCATTACTTAACATTTGGACTTTTCCATGGCCAGTTTCCATCAATCACTCTCTTCCAGTATATAGACAATATTTTCCTAGTGGTTTTGTTTTAGTATGTCTCATATTTTTAGTTAAAAACTAGACATTTAAAAGGCTGTGGGTATGGCTCAGTTGTAGAGCACTTGCCTTGGCTGCATGATGCCCTGAGTTCAATCTGCAGCACTGTATCAACCAGGTAGGCCAGTACAAACCTGTAATCTCAGCCCTTGGGAAGTAGAGGCAGGAGGATCAAAAGTGGAAGATCACTCTTGGCCACATATCAAATTTGAGGCTAGGCTGAACAACATGAGACTGCTTGGCTATAAAACAAGGAAGAAAAAAGACAAGATATTTTAAATATAATATGGAAATAATAAAATTTAAATTTCCTCTTTCCAAGATTTTTTGATCTTGCTGATTGTTTTTCCTTATTCTGGAAGTAAATATTCACTGTATTCTTGGCTGGATTTGAATCACCCACGAAACAAGCCTCTGGGTGAGTCTATGAGAGTGTTTCCAAAGAGGTTTAACTGTGGAGGGAAATCCTGTCCTGAATGCGAGCAGCACTATCATACCGGGACTGAGATCTCAACCAAATAAAAGGGGAGAAGGGACTAACTCAGATGGAAATTGGCATTTCATCCTTTCTACTCTCTGATTGCACACCTGGCAAGCAGTCTCAGCTTCCTGCCACCATGCTTTTCCCAAGGTTATCCATTCAAACAGAGACCTGAAATTAACCCTGCTGAAACTGAATTTATCAGGTATTTGATCACAACAATGAGATAAGTAACTAATACAGAAAACCAGTATAAAGAACTGGGGTTTTTGCTGTGTTAAACCTGATGATGTGATTCATAGACCTTTGGAAGTGTTTTATAGGAAAAGAGTAGAAGGATGTGGAAATGTAAGTAGGAAAGGTCTAGAGTGCTATAAGCAAAGCTTTGTGTCTGCTTCTGGGTGGAATTTGGAAAACTGGAACCCTGAGAGAAGAGTGGACAGAGGAAGATCTGCTTAAGAGGTTTCAGAGAATAAGGACTCTTTGGGGCCTTCTATGTTGCATCTTGTACTCTGGCAAAGACCCTCCCTCTGCTCTGCCTCTGTTTTAAAACTTTGAGTTAGGCTGAAAGTCAAAAACAATAAACTAAGCTGTCTAGTAGAGAAAATTTCAAGACAGCATACCATGCACACTGTGATATAGGTTACTGCTCAGTATTCTCTGTCAAATCTATAAGGAGCAACAACAGAAATGCAGTTTTTAAAAGTACAGCCAGTTGACGAAAGGAGAGGGTAGGTTTAAAGTTGAAAGTTTGTAGACAAAAGTAGGTGTAGATAAATCAGCTGTACCTGAAAATGCAATCCATAGCATCAAAGAGCATCCTTGAGCTCTGCCATGGGGTGAAAGGGAAAAGAACCCAAACTGAGATAGCACAAAGGGATTCAGGCTCAGATGCCAAAGCTTTCAGAGGCCACTATAGTTGTAGTAAAAAGAGGGCAAGGATGCTACAATTCAAGCTAGCAACAGAAAATGATAGTGCCTTCTACACTTGGCAGAAATGTAAAATCCAAGAATTTCAGAATCAAATTTCTGAAAAACTCTTTTGATCAGGTAATGGATGGCAGGGTCACATTCCATGCAAAGAGGCCGAAGGTGAGAAAGCAAAGCCTGAACCACAATGGAGATGGCATGGTGTTTAAAATGTCCAGACAGTGAGATACCGCTGTAGGCACAAAGGGGAACCAATCCCAGAGAGACATGTGTTCTGCAGCAAGCAGAACAGGAGTGGTGGGTCAAGAGATTGTCTTGAGTCAGTACCATAAGAAGACCAGGACTTTGGATTTTTTTACAGTATCAGTTAAAACTGTTAAAGAGTCGGAGACTTTTTCAGATAAACTAAATGTATTCTCCCAGGGAAGATGGCCATGAGAATTTGAGGATTTGGAATTGAATGTTGAATGTTAAAAGTAGTGTTTCTAGATAACAAGATAATAAGGGGTGGACTTGTAATGATTAATCTTCCCCATTACCTTCCCTGGGGCTGGAATCACCTAGGAGACACACTTCTGGACATGTTTTTGAGGGTATTTCATAAGGGTACTAACTGAGAGAAGACCCACACTGAAAGGCAGGCAACAAAACCCCATGGATTAGGGTCCCAGACACAATAAATGGAAGACAAAAATCCAGCTGAGCATCTTTATCTCTTTCTGCTTCTTTACTACAGACCCAATGTGACCAACTGTAACATGTTCCTGCTGCCATGATCTTTCTGGCTTGATAGACTGAATTCCCTCAAGGCATGAACCAAAGTAAATCGCTCCTTTCTTCTTTAACTTTCTTTCATTGTGTATTTGGTCACAACAATAAGAAAAGTAACTGATATGTCACCTTTTCTGAGTTGATTTTGTAAAACTGTCTTCTTTCTCTGGTTTGATTAATAGACAAGAATGTCACTTGATGACATATAAGTCAGATCAAATCAAGATACCTTTGCAAGCAGAGAACACAATTGCCAACAAACATGTTTCCTTAAACACCTAAGAGCAATAGAACTCCTGTCTTTTCCTAGAAACTCCTTCTATATTTTGGAAACATCTTTGACTTTCAGCTAGTCACAAAGCCTCAAGATCAAAGCTGAGTGCTTAAGACAGCCTCAGTCATTTCTAGAGCATGCTAAGAGGTCTGAAAATGCACACAACTCTTCACACATGTACGGCCTTGAAGGCTCTAAAATCAATGAGAGCTCTTCAAAACACATTGTCTTTCCTATACTTTTCTTCTGAAGTCTTTTGGCTGGCCTATTATTTGTGCCAACTACTATCTACTTTCATAGGTGAAGATTGGCCTTTAAATGCTTTTGACGAATGTCCCCTAGAACAAGGATCTCACTTGATGATATATAAGTCAGATCAAATCAAGATACTTTTGCAGTCTTGCTAAAAACTGCCAAATGGGTCAAATAAAAAGAGTACTTTGAACATGACTGTGGGGTAGCCAGCACCAACTCATATATCTGCAATGCAGCCGATACATCTAAGCTTTAGAGAAAGTTGTGCTAGTGAGGGGAGAATCATTATAAAAAGCTAGAGGACTGTTCCCTAGACATGATAGAGAAGCTACTCCCATGAAATCTCAACAATATGGCTGCCTAAACAAGAATATGAATGATACCTATTGACATGTCAATGTGGATGGGGAAAACATCACAAACTCCTGCCCTTGAATAAAGAGCTACAGACAACCAGTAGCTGCTGAGAGGAGAATCAGTTTCCTCCAGGGATGAGATCCTACAATGGCCACCTAGTCCCAAGTAGTCAACTCTGGACACATGGACATATGAGCAAGGATAAATGGACTCAGTACGATGTGTGTGTGTGTGTGTGTGTGTGTGTTGTGTTAGAGCTTTCTGATAACAATAATTAAAGAAGAGATCATGAATCTGGGAGAGGCCTATGGAGAGCAAGTTGGTAATGGATCGAAGCAATATAAATACAATGCTTTTTGCATGAAATTATTGTGAAAAATTAAACTTGAAAAAAAGTGAACTCTATAGGAAGGAGACTAAAATAGCTCTGCTTATAGTTAGCATCTTCTCCATGGCTAGTCTTCAGGATTGTCATGGTCTATTGGTTTCAAGGCTACTACTAAGTTGTGGGCTGGAGACTGGGGTAGAGCAAGTTAGAGCACACAGACACTTGGATCTGACCAATGTCTTTCCCTCTAGATTTCCACCTGTTTCTATGGAGATGCACATCACCCTTCTTACTGCTGGACTTTGTGTTCTTCTGTCTACCTACATCTCTACATGAAGAAACATGTTACAGTCTAAGCTCACACTCTTCCCCTTTCTTGCTGTATTTTCCCAATATTATAGAAAATTTAAAAATCTAAGGGTTAGGGAATCTTATTTTGAGGAATATTGTTGTACCAAAATAAAAATAAAAATAAAATAGAGTCGCTATCGCTTTATTTGAGACATAAACATCACTAACTGTAGATAGTTGACAGCTGTCTAAGTCAAAGTCATCTATGTTCTTTCCCTCATAGGTGTCTTATTTTCCAAATATCCAGTGTGCTATCTTAGACTTTTTATCCTTGCATACTAAAACCCAAGACCTCTTTGTGTACTCTAGCAGTCCGTTGATAACAGATTACTAGAATGGAACAACACTTTATAATCTACACAACAGAGGTAGCCTCATCAGTTACTTCTACACCCTTTCCAAGCAGGTTTGCCTGGTCTCTCCATTCTTTCCCAGAATCAGGATTCTGCCCCACATCTGGGACGAAAGCCACTTCCTTAGGACTGCAGAAGCAACAGCTGGCCTGGATTGATTTTTATCCTGTGGAGCAAGGCGCACACACAGGAAGATCATTATATGTCTAGGTGAGGATCCCAGATGGGTAAAGCTTCTGGTTTTATTTGAAGTTCTTTTGTTTGAATAGCATTACTATAGTATCTTGCAAGGTCTTACAAAGCAGATCTAGAAGATAATAATAATAATAATAATAATAATAATAATAATAATAATAATATCAATGATAACAGCTATTATATTTCAATAGTTATTAATGTATAAAATAATAATTCCAATTGATAACATTAAGATAAAACTCATACCATAGTACTTTACTGAAATTAACTCACAGAATAATGTACAGTGCAGAGACAGTTATGGCCCTGAGGCCCAGTAGGCAGTTTGGAATGGGAGACTATGTTTTAGCATAAGGATTACTTACTAAATAGAAAATTCATGGTCTTAAGTTTGACAGTACAGGCTCACTTTAGGAAATGTGTGTGCCAATTATTACTTACATATCTGTGCTGGGCGGTGGTGGCAGACACCTGTAATCCCAGCACTTGGGAGGCAGAGGCAGGCGGATTTCTGAGTTCGAGGCCAGCCTGGTCTACAGAGTGAGTTCCAGGACAGCCAGGGCTACACAGAGAAACCCTGTATGGAAAAAAAACCAAAACCAAAACAAACAAACAAACAAACAAACAAACATATCTGTGGGTTGGAGACTCTTGAATATTTGTTGGTTAGTTGATTTTCCAATCTGGTAACTAAATGAACAGAATTGTTTTGGTTGCTGTGTTTTAAACGATCATGTAAGGAAAGCATTTGTTTTGTTTTATTTCCCCCACCCCAACTGAGAACAGCCCCAGCATTGCCTAACTGCTCAATTGCAAACTGACAGACACAAGGTCACTGGTACAAGTGGAGACGACGCCAGTGGACACATTTGTCTCCCTCCAAGTGTGGTCTGAAACATCTGGCTGGGACAGAAAGTCATGGACACCTTGCTCATGGTATCAGACAGATCCTGAACGATGTGAGTCTGGGGAAGGAAGCTCGCACACCGAAACCTCCTGACCACTTATTTCTATTCAAGAGAGATAAGGAAGCAATAACCTTGCTACTAATGTGAATTCCAAGGAGGGAACTAAATAAATTGCCTCTACCCTCTACATACCACTATTAATCTATACAAATACTGGTCAATTAAATTAGATTACACTTGTAAAGTACCTGGCACTGGGGCCGGACAGTCAGGCTTCTTGTAAATCTTAGTGGCAATTAATAATATATCATCTTCTGAACTACTTAGCAGGTTTTAGCATTGCATTTAAAATTCTGACAGAAGAGATGACCTAGGTGCAAAGACACCAAATAAAGTGTTCCTTGTAAATACCTTGGGCTTCAGGCATCAGTCCACGTGTGAAAGGTCAGAATTTCCACTTCTGGACATGAGATGAGCAGTCTGTGGTGGGCATGTGAGAAAGAGAGATGGGAGCCCAAGCATCATGGAGGTGATGGATTAAAGGTATAGAATCAATGAAGGTGAAACATGACATGTCTGTCTTTTGCTTTTTCTGTGGACAGCCAGAGAACCATGAACAATGGACTTGAAGCACCTATGGCTAAAAGCAGCGCCATGCTCCCTACTCTCGATAATATTTACACTGGGACGCATTTTAGAAAAATCGTTGTCTTTATAGATGCATATATCTGCTTTCTATGTTCAGAAGCCACGCTGATTCACTTGGCAGGGTTCCTGTTGTTGTTGCCTTTGTTGTTCTTGTTCTGGCTTCAGCAGCTTGTAGTTATAGTCAACTCTGTCACCAAGGTAAGTCAATCCACTCAGTAAATACGGGAAGTGCTAAAAACATCAACTCCTCCTGCTCGTTCCAGATAAATTGAAGATGCCTTGCCCTGATTGGCTTGAAGCTGCATTCATTATACACAGCATAGAATAATCACATTTAACCATAAGTTGAGTGGCATTCATAATTTAAAAAAAAAATCCTGGAATTGGAATTCAAATGTACTGACTCTGCCAGCTACACAGCTTCTGCCTTCATCGTGCAAGGTGGTTTCTTTTGGCCTTTGCTTAAATAGTTTGTCTGACCACAACACAGTCATTTTCTCTTCGTATCCAAGTCATTGGTTAAACCATCCAAGCTCCACATCATAGGCAGGGTCATGGTATGTAGACAGCTCATGCCAGTTACTATATTTCTGTGACTCCTCTGACAATGAATGGATAGGGAGAGTTGGTGGCCTCCGATTTGTGTTAGAACCATTTGAGGAAGAGGATTCCCTCTTCATTCAGCAGATGCTATCTGTTGGCTGTGATAACATCCAAAAGGAAGTGGTGATGTTAGCACTAGTCACAGGGTTAAGAGTTGATGAAGGAACAGACCTTTGAGCAACGGAGTATAATCATGCCTGGAACTATGTAGCAGATTTTTAATTCATATTAAGCAGCACCTTCTCTTTATAGTTATATGGAATAGCATGTTCTTATTTACTATGGAAATGTCATAGTAACACACAGTATGGTCAGGGCTGGGAATTTAATAGCAACCTAAAAAGTGCAGTTCCTCACTTCCAGAATTGTCATTATTGTAAAAGATTCTAAAGAGTCATCATTAGCTGCTAACATTGAAGAAATACAGTAGATGCAGGAGCCAACAGGTGTACCCAACCCAGGTTAGGGCAGCTTCCAGGATAAGACTTCCTAGAAAGGCTGGCATTGTATAAATTCCCTGTCTGGGTTTGAATTAAAGATGTTCTGCTTATCACACTAGTATTTAATGAATGATACTGTTGACACCTGACCAGAGGAGCCACTGGTCATTGAATCTCTGATACTGTGACTTTTCCCTAAAATCCCTACTGGATGAGATGTCATCCTTTCATTCTATTTTAATGGCTGAATTTGCATTATTCATAATTATTTTCTCAAAAACATAGATTATCCCAGCTGTTCAGCTACCATATATACAGTTTCCAACCCCAACACCCACTCCCAATCAGAATTTTGGCCACAGACCCAGTTGGTGCTGAGAGAGAACACATAAACTTTAAATACTATGACAATCTGGGATAGAAGGGAAAAAATTAGCATCTGACTGTGTAGCAGAATCATACCAGGAATGGAAAAAGCCCCCTGCTGGCGTCTGTATTCGTAATGTGATATATGCTGACATAGCAATCCTAGGGCAGAGTTAATAAAACCATAAATTGCCACAGACTTATAAAATCTATTTGTTGTTGTTTTTCTGAGGGGATAGTTAACTTCAAATTTGGATTATAGATTAAGTATTATTAGTAAGTTATAAAGGACAAAATGCATTCCCATGTTATAAATATGACCTTTGTATGTATTCTCTACAGACCACAAATGATAAGAGCCAGGGTTTTATAACTCTCTCAACATCAGGTTTCCAGATATTGTTCCCAGCTTACAAAAGGTTTTGTGAACATTTACATTGTCATGAGATGCATGTGTCCTAGATCAGCTATGAACGAGACCCAACACATCTGCCCATTGTATCATGTCTCAAGGTCAAAAAATTAACATCCTTTTGTGTCTAAAAGAGTCAGTATGCAATGTTGTTGTGACATACTTTAAACTGCCTGCATCAGAGCTAGTGATATGGGTAAGCAGGGAGATGTGGTCACTCCCTGATGGTCTGATCTGGGTCACTGGAGCCCACATGGCTGAAGATGAGACCCAACCCCTAACATGGTACTCTCACCTCCGTTAGTGTATAGGGCGCATGGGCACCCACACACATAGAAAATTTTAAAATCATTCTTAAATTTCTCTGTAAACAAACCCAGAGCATGAAGTGTGGGAAAGTACAAAATTTTATATACATTTGTACAGTCTTATTGATTGGGCTCATTTAAATTTGGAAGAATGTTCAAGAAGTCAGTCTCCAAGTGTTGGTTGATTAGATTTGATAACCATCATTGTCCAAAATGTTCTCAATGACTGTTTTCTCCCTATATTTATACCCTGTAAATCCTTTCTCACAACACATAAAATTAACCAACAAATTCAATCAAATATTGCCAAAATGACCCATTAATTTTTTTGGTCATTATATGTTTTATTTTTTGTCCCTCTCCCAGTCTTCCCTCCCAGAGTTCTTCACCATATCTTCCTTTCCCTTCAACTCTGAGAAGGTGCTACCCACTCCTGGGGATCCCCCTTCTCTGAGGCATCAAATCTCTATAGGATTAGGTGTATCCTCTCCACTGAAGGCAAACAAGGCAGTCCTATGCTACACATGTGATCGGGGCCTTGGACCAGCCTGTGTATACTCTTTGATTGGTGGCTTCATAGTTTCTGGTGTATTTCCTCTGGGAAGAGTCACCATCGCATAAGGGCATTAGAGTCCCTTTATGAAGAAGATCAAATGAAGAATGAGATTTCTCAACTATTTGTCAACCTGTGTGTAACTTAGCCTATCTGAGGTACAGACCCTACTAACACCTTAAGTGCAATCTCCTGAAACTCCCAAACTCAAACTACTCAGCTAAGCTACTATAGGGCAACAGATTCCATGAAATCAAAGGAATCCATTATCATAACATTCTTCCATTTAAGTCATTGTTGTGGGCTAATGTGTCCTCCTAAGACAGGTAAGTCACTAATGAGATAGCCCAATGGTTTCTCCAAAGTGGTCTAAATATCTGTTAATTCTGACTACTACTAAAGGAAGAAGCTGATAGTACTCTTCTCTTGCTCTATTCAACATTTGGAGTCTGATTGATTGCTATGTGCAAGATGTCGATATCTCTATTCAGCATATACCCAGTTACAGGGCACATTGACATAATGGACAATTAGCCTCTACTCCATCTGTAGAGAGCTGCTTGGTCAAGATACTCATGTCTATTCATGTACCCTGCATGTCTATCTGTACCCTGATCTTCAAGGAGTCATGACTGTAAACATCTTTAAATCCAATCTTTCATCAGCATACCAGCTGTAAAGTCCTCAAACCAAATCATAAACACTGACAGCAACTTACGCCTCATTAGAATTCACCATCTCTCAAGGAAATGTATTCAAGCAGAGTCGAGTCCTTCTAAATGTCAAATACTGACCACAGACACTGCCTCAGTCACATTCATTTCTGTCCAATCTTTCAGATGTCTAAAGAAAATATTTCCTCCCATTTGAATTCTTCCCTGCACAGGATGAATTACCTAGCACCAAATATTATCAGTCAAGCATGACAAAGGCCATGACATCCTCACATTTCCCCGCCTGCCTTGCTCCCATTTTCCTGGGAATTCTTACAGCAATGAAGAGTCTTGAGGTCCACATTCCTTGTAGGTGTATCTGCATGTCTGTGTCTAGGTGATTTGAATCTGGGTATTTTCTGCTCCTGCATCCGCCTTCCTTTATCAATCCCACAATGCATCATTTCATGAGAGTCAGTTCACCTTAGCCTTTTGATCTACGCAATGCCATTCCTCATCTATTTGGCACGACTGAATTGATACAGAGACCGCTATATGGTAATTACTGAGAGGGAATCATCTTCCTCCCTTCTTGGGACATTTGACCTTAGACATATCAAGTTAGTAAGCGGTAAGCATTTCCCAAGTATCTCCAGCTGTATCAGGAGCTGTCTCAAAAACATGCAAGTTGGGAGAGTAGCCACCTCCTTAGGTCAGATGCTTGTTCATCCTGTTTCCTCTGCATGGGACTCACCATGCTGATCTACCTGGAGGATGAAGTAAAAGACCAACAAACCCTAATGGGTAGAATATAAACAATAGATGTTTACAAAAATAAGCAGAGGTAAAAATGTTCAAAACTGAGTATATTTTTAAAACAGAGGCATAGAAGAATGTGAGTCTGCTGAGTGTACCCTGGTTCCTTAGAAAATATTCACTCTCAGAGTATGTGTCTGATGATATCATCAATTTGCTCCCCTCGCTTGAAAAAACCTTAAGGACTAGATGATATCTTTGTTGTGTTTAGTATGATTTTGTGGTAACATAAATTCAGGAGAGCTAGATTTAAGGTCTATTTATCTTTCTATTAAGAAGAAAGTTAGAGTGGGTCAAAGAGTAGGCGTTGGGTTTTTTGTAGTAAGGAATATTAGCGGGACAATAAGTAATCTGAGGACCTCAAGAAGCCTACCTGTATTGTTTGTTTCATGATACATACACCATGCAAACCTCAAGTAGAATTACTTCTGTAAATATCAGCCAAAGGAGGGACAAAAACCAACACACAATGGCACTCGACTTTTAATTCCAGTGATAGCTAAAACACCATTAAACTCTACTTCAAGTCCTTGAAGTACTAGAAAGTTCAGTTAGAAAATAGTGTCTGGCCGTGTATACAATTTAATAGCTAATGCAGTTTCTTTGGTTTGTAGTTGAGAAGACATTCAAAGTACAAAGGGATGTCACTGGAAGCTTTAAAGACCCAAAGTAAAGGAGCCAGCCTTTCAGAGCAAGATAAAAGGAATGTGGAAATCATCACCACCTCTTCCCACTTCACAGCCATTATCCAATCATATAAGTCATTCTTTAGGGGCGTCCGAGAGATGATTGGTTGATCATGTAAGCTGTCTCCTAGTTTGCCTCTTCCTCTACAGTCTATAAACACTTGTCAAAATTCTAGCACCTAATGTCGATGACCCTCAGCCCCCTTATCTGCAAATGTAAATGACATCAGTCAATCCTTCATAAAGTTCTAAGACAATTAAATACACTGATGTGTTCCTGGTCACACTAAGCCACCACATAATGAGAACCTATGAGTCACAGACACAGTGTTGTGATAACCTTCTACATTCAGTCCTAGCAGTGGTGTTTCAACTTAAGGAGACTATTTAAACAGCAGCACCCTGAAGAAGCATGATCTCCATCACATAAATTCCTTGTATGACAATTACGAGGTTGGTGGTTCAGAGGACAAAGAAAGAATAAAACACTGGTTGAACAAAATCTTCAGTAATCCTTGGCCACATGCATTCCAGAATGTAAAACCTTTCCTTTCTGTCAATAATATCCCTATGCTATATAGAACCTGACAATACTGCAGGCAAGTGGCCCAAGGCCTAGACCTATTATCCTGTCATTTATTTAAGCAGCTGTTTTCATTACCATTGGAAAATTTTGACATTCTCACCTTAGTACTGCCTCCCAACTTTGACACGGTATTGTAATAATAGATTCTAAGAATAGAGAAACACAGAGAAATGCATGAGGCACATGAATCCCCTTCATCATCATCTATCCTCCCCACTGAACATATGTTTAGATAGGTAAGTACTTATAGCAGCCTCTCAAGGTGCATTATGGGTTATTTTCCTCTAGTTGTTCCCACTGACAGCATGGAGAAGTGTTTTTATTGTTATCTGGAGTTAACCCACTGACACATCATACCTATTCAGTCTTGTAACTACAGATATTAATCAGTGTAGGGCAAGTAATACTGTGTTATCCTGTAATCCTCATCTATGATCTACCTACCGATTATGCGTCTGGCACTTTCTTCTCAGGACACACACACACACAATGTACAGCAGGAGAAATACAGGGGACTTACAAGTGATAATTTACTAGAGTGTCAAAACCATGAATATTTGTGGGAACAAGTAACTTCAAGCATTTCCTAATCTGAAAAAGTCTAACATTTTTTGTGTAAAGTAGTAGTTGAAATAGCCTGTTAAATCCATATTTTACAGTTGGGTTTACAAGTCTTTTTTTTACAAGCTGAAACTTGAAGAAATAAGGGTTTTGGCTGTCGATATAGCCAAATCTTTTATGATGTTCAGTACATATATCCTTTTTCTTCCTATATCCTGATATAAGAAATTTCCATGTGGATAGTATAAAGAGCCAGTATGTGTTTCATAGGAAGAAAAGCATATTCCTGTTTTGGTAGA
This sequence comes from Apodemus sylvaticus, assembly GCF_947179515.1. Taxonomy (NCBI): domain Eukaryota; kingdom Metazoa; phylum Chordata; class Mammalia; order Rodentia; family Muridae; genus Apodemus; species Apodemus sylvaticus. Next base: position 127,085,255 of record NC_067473.1, on the reverse strand, counting down.
AAACCAGGGGCATGTATTCATTGCTTCCATATAAGAACTAAAAGTATTTAACACATTCCATTCACTAGAGAATGAGAAATGAAGTGTGAATGGATCATAAGCATGGATCAGTTGGGCAAATGTAATCATAAAGTTACAGAGAGACTGTACCAAAGATCTTTTCAAAACCTAGAGAAAAACAAATGCCTAAGAGTTTGCCTATAAATTATGTATTTCAGAGAAGATTCACTGTCAAGGTCTATCAGAAATCACATTTCTAGAAATCTACTTCGACTGCTCAATGTTTTGTTGGCTCATTCCCCTAACAATCTGTAGAAAATAGAAACTGATAAATTCTGTAGTACATGGGTGTGTGTGTGTGTGTGTGTTGCTGTGTGTGTCTTGGTGTGTGTGTCTGTGCGCACACATGCACACATTTCTAACAGCCATTATTTAAGCTATTCTTTTTTTTTTTTTTTTTTTTGGCATCATTGTTCTTAGAATGCAGGACCCCAAGCCAAATCTTGTCTACATTCTTTGAGCTTGATAGAAAATAATGTTGTGTTTGTAATAGTCAATCCCACCTATGGCCAGGAATTAAAGTATCCAACATGTATAGCTATCTGTACTTCATGTATCAGGAAGATAAAGGCAGGATGGTGGGAGGTTTGCATTGAATGGGATCTTCGGTCCTAACGACATGGTTCATGTTTCTGGGCTCCAGGCAATAAGAAAGTACCCCTGCATTTCCTCTGAACACCAGGTGAAGACAATGGGCTTAGAGGTTAAGACCCTTTTAATTCCATAAGCTTTGATGCACTTAAATAGTCAGAGACTTAATGTCCTAGTCAGGAAAATGAGAATTGAAATGGCCCTTGAACATAAATATCCACAGTATGTCACTTTGGGGTATTAACTTATTTCTTTATGAAACTGAAATATTAAGTCTAAGAAAGTCCCTCATGTAGTAAGCTATGAACAAAATTCACAAAACAAGGTAGAGTAAATGAGGAAGATAAATAGAAAACCAAAAGACAGAGAGGAAAAATAATTTTTTAAAAATACACCACGAATCTAGAGAAAGAGCTCAGTTGGTAAAATGTTTGCCAAGCAGTATAAAAAACTAATTTTAATCCCTAAATGCCACATAAAAAAGTTTGTCCTAGTGGAACATGATCACAGCCAGCACTAAGAAGACAGAGACAGGAGGATCCCTGGGGTTGTATCAGAGATTCAGCTACACTGAATGGAGTTATAGGAGGGAAAGAGGGGGAAGGGAGGGAGCAATGAAGAGAGGAAGGGAAGAAGGAGAGGAGGGAAGGAAGAAGAGATAGAGAGAAAGACAGAGAGAGACAGACATAGACACAGATACAGACAGAGAGACAGAGATAAACACACATACAAAGAGAGAAACATAGATACACACAGAGAGACTGTCTCTCAAAAAAAAAAAAAAAAGATGGCGCCTGAGGAATAACAAGTTTGACTTACCTATGAACTCTACAACATATCCATACATATGCAGCATATACACAAAGAGAAACACACGCATTCATGCATATACAGAAAATTACTGCAAAATGTTAGAATTTTGGCCTATAGAAATTAAAGATACTGAAGATTATTTATCTAAGAATTACCAGATTGCATGTCATGTGGGCGGGAAAGGGGGATCATTTGCCCCCATGGGATTTACTACTACACTGGCCACTAAGTGCCCAGTCATAGGTGAAAGATATATGAGTTGATAATTCTGAAATAACTAATAGTCCTGAGATTGGCCAGATAAAAACCAATTTCACCATATGGACCAAATTTGAAGCAAGCATTACTAAATATAAAATACTGACCAAGGATGGGTTTTGATCAGGACCACTTCCTGAAACTTCTCAGCTGAGTGGCCTCAAGACATTTGCTGCAGGCACGTTTATGGAAAAAACTCATAGGCCAGTGTACTTTCCCAAGAGGCTTTGTTATTTGCCAAGAACTATGACTCCCAGCATTCCAGGAAGTCACATAGCCACTGGGTGGGTGGGGCTTATGAGTTAACTTTGGGCATTACATACCCAAAGGAGAGGATCTCACATATAAAGAACCCATGGAAGAGAGGCTATTTTGTGTGGAAAGACTTACAGTTCTGAACTCAATGGCCTACGTAACACTCAAGATGGTCTCTGTTACTCAGTGGTGCTAGTAAGCACCTCGAATCTCAACATTCAGTAGATGCAGGTGGAGAAGTTTCCTTTCTTCTTGATGAAGGTAGTAGGGATTTGTTCAGTTAGGTTAAGTCCAAGATCTTCATTCAGGAGGGCTGGTTACTGCACACTTATCCTTGTGCCATCACTTTTGTCCGAAAATCTAGAAAACGAGAGAAATGAACTGTGTGAGGAACTAAGGTTTGTGGGAATTAAAGATGGGAGATACATTAGCATCTTATCCTGCTAGCAGTGCCTCCTTGTATGGTCAGAGCATTAGGAAACAGGGAACAAGGGAGGGGACACAGTGTGGCAGGGCACAATTTACAATGTGGCAACAGACAGCTAGAAGCCATCAAGAGCTGCCTGGAGACATGGGCAACATGGGGTCATCACAAAAATGTCTCTGAACCTGTGCTGAACAAATGCTTCTGTCCTGGCAACACATTTGACCTTCTCTAACCCTCGTATCTCTTCTCTCACAGTTAAATCAAAAGTCCTTACATTGAGTGCCTTTGTTTACTTCTGCTACAGTGACCTCTCTTGAGCCAAGTTCACCTCTTGTCACTAGGGAGGTAGTCTGTGTTGATTTTCTTTGCCTGGGTCACTCAGCCATTCCTAAAGAGAAAAGACCAACCCATCCACATGAAATCTTCATGAAATGGATTAGACTGGACCGTTATCTTCCCAAACAAATAGAGGTGTCTCTTCAGGAAAAGAAATAATAAATGAAATATGCACAGGACAAGGAAAGCAACAAATGGCAAGCTTGACAAGCATACTGATTGTCCCCCTCCACTTTGGTCATCTTGAAACAAGCAAGTGTCATCTGGGAAGAAAATCCTCCACTGAGACAATGCCTCTATCAGATTGTTGATAGCAAGTCTGTGAAGGGCAATTTCCTTACTAATGATTGATACGGAAGGGTTTAGCCAATGATGGGTGGTGTTCCCTCCTGGGCATGTGATCTTCTGGTATATATGACTGCAGTCTAAGCAAGCTATGGAGAGCAAGCCAGCAAGCTGCTTTCCCCCATGGCCTCTGTATCAGTTCCTGCCTCTGCTGCTGCTTGAATTTCTACTTTGGCTTTCTTTCCTTATAGACTATAAGCTGCTAGGCAAAATAAACCCTTTCCTCCCCAAGTTGCTTTTGTCCATAGTGTTTGCTGACAGCAACATAAACCTAATAAGATACTGACATACAGGAAAATACTAAGATGTACCCTACTTTAATCCCAAGCATAGACTCTCAAGTTCTTCAGGAGACATTAGTACTGCTTCCAGAGCACAGGTAACTGTCCAACTTCTAAAGCTCTTATCCTAAAGCCAAAGATCAGAGGTCTACAGACTCATGTCTCTCATCTCTCTCCATATTAAAAAAAATACTAAACCAACCATTTGCCTTTGTAATGACCAACTCTATGTAGTAAAATCAATTTTTCAATTGGTCCTTCAAAATTAAAGAAAAATCCAAATATCCAACCAGCCTTTTTCAGTCTAGGGTTCATAAATTCTGAAGCAGTGTCTCCTTCATGATAATATACAGGTTTCTTTCATCCCTTTTCTGTTTTGATCTGTTCAACTCTTCCCTGCTGTGTGTTTTATATCTATGTGTATTGTTACATCAGATCCTTGGATTCAACTTCATATTTTTTTGTTAGTCAAATAGAGATTATCATAAGCTGCACGTTGTTCTATTTGTCCAAAAAAGAGTCTCCAAATAGTTTCAGGCACTATTCAAAGCACTTGGATCATACATGGATACCACCATGTCAGTGAAGATAATTCCTCACCTTAATTAAATGTATATTTCACATTCTGGTATGAGAGGCAGTCAAAGGTTTATCTATTCTTCTGCAACTGTCCACCACAGCCTGTGGCCATCAGAGTATACAGGCAGCTTTTCAGATTACATTGTCTAATTAAATGTTTCCAATGCATCAACAGAGGTAGAATACAATCCACTGACCCTATATCACAAATATCACAGAAGAGACATAAAATATATAATTCATTCAATAATCTAAGAAAGATCTACATGTAATGCACAGGTTCTATTTGGATTTTTGGAGTTGTATCAGTTAATATGATTAACCTGGGCATACACATCATGAGTCCTGTGAGGGACATCAGTAAGTAAAGTAGTAACTGACATGCATGTGAAATGAAATAGTGGGCATCTAAAAATATCAGAATTTCTGACCTCGTATTTAAAGGACTTCTCACCATAGGATGGCAGTTTGGCCAGAATCCCTGAGAAAATGGGGTATCCTTATCTTAGTAACTGATGCAGGATAGGTTAAAAATGCACTCTGTAAACTCCAGTCAAGGACCTGAGCCAAGCCAAAAAGCACCAATCCTGTGCTCTTCATCTCTGCAGCATGGTGAATTGGGGGAACTCTGCTCCATCTCAGGCTTCCTGGGATGCATAGGGATGCTTTTGCAAGGTCACTTCCCACCCCTTGACAAAGGAGAAGAATAATTTACAAAAGAAAAGGTGACATTTACCCAAATGAAAGCTGTTCGTGAGTAGATATTGTAAGATAAGATAAACAGTCAACCAAAATCAAATAGGCACTTGCCATGAGTATAAGAAGAAAGAGTATGAGAAGCAGAAAAAGACTGTTGCAGATGAATTATGAAAACAAGAACACGTAAAATTGAAACACAATCGCAACCAGTGAATAATCAAATACTGTAAAGTTCAGTTAGCAAAGCCATATAAGTTAAAATAATGATATTGGGTGCTATCTCACACTCCTCAAATATGGAAGGAAACTTCTGGACTCACTTGTTTGTGGTTGCTTTATTGAACAGTTTGGCAGTAGGCCAATACTTTTCAAAGGGATCTAAGTCACTTCATTTCTACATAACCAACCTCTGTGAAGATCCTTGCACCTGTCTCTAAGAAGACACTTCATTTGTGAAGCTGCATCATAAACTGTACATCCAATCATTAGGAAAATAAAGAATAATGTAAATTTTAAATGAAAGTACCTATGTGTCTCATCCTGGATAGTTATCAAAAACACAGGACTGAGAGGAATATATTACAGATTGTTGTCGATGTCACAACTGAATATTTTCACACTCCATACAATACATGCATATGTATAATACAAAACATAACAAAACGGAGCCATGGTAGATATTCAGTGTTGAACTGAAAACTTCCTGCTCAGCCATAAGTGTGAGACAACATGTTGTCTCCAGAAGATGGACTCACTATACTATGCATTTTAGCACCCAGAAACTTACTAGAAGTGTGAAATCTGGGCCTTATTCCAAACCCATGAACTCAAATCTGCAGAACATATATGTTCACTATAAAATATAGGTAATCTAGATAATCACAAGGCCAACATTGTATTTTCTTTTTGAAGACTCCTGTCCAAGCTCGAGTCCTGGATCAACCATTAATGCCTGTGACCTTTGGCAAAGTAAATTTGCTTACCTAGATCTCCATTTTTGTTTTCCTGCATGATAATAAATGTGAGAATCTGTTTCTCTCAGGTGCTTTTAGGAAAATGGTGTCCACTAAGAGATCTTGATACAGCCAGGAGACTGGGGCTTGGATGCTTCTTTTGTTATTAGAGTTTTTGAAAGAAACAAAATTATCAAAGTAGGATGCAAAAGAAAGGACCATCCATTTGGGGGCATCATTGGGGAGAAAGGAAGACAGAGAGAGAGAGATGGAGGAGTAGAGGGAGAGAGGGAAAAGAGATACACAGCATGAAAGGATGGACATGCAAGAAAGGGTTGCATATCCAGTCTGCTGTAGAGTCTACTGAACTTGACTCTTCTGTCATTCCTTAAAGACACAAAGCTTAGTGGTAGTAGTTGCTTGTTTGGGTATTTTCTATTTCTTGCTTTACTTTGGTGATGTTTTGACAAGAAAAGTCTGTGTATATGCACCATGGAGGTTTTTTACATTTTTGCAGATGGAATTTTCAACCCATTCCTTTTCAATTCCCAAAATATAACAGAGACAATGGGAAGCCCTCTAACCTGTAGGGTCAGGCTGTCTCCTTCCTACATTCCATGATGCTCTGTTCACAGCATCCTGCTCACAGCAGGGTTTAAAACACTTGTCCTCTCACCTGAACCATCTCTAACTCCTACCTTGATGCCATTCACACTATAAAGACAGCAAGAAGGAACACTGAAAATAGCAATCCCAGGGCTATCTCACTGCCTAAGGTCATTAAAAACAACTGTTTCACATATAGATAAAATCTCTGCCACTATAAATACTGGTTCTTTATAACTTCACTAAAAATATTGGGCCTTTAAATATTATACCTTCATTACTTCAATATCTTAGCTTTCAATTATTTTTATTCACTTTATATCTCGCTCATTGTCCCCATTACCCAGTCTTCCCATCCCACAATCCTTCCCCCCCCCCCATACCCCTTTCCATTCTCCTCTGACAGGGTGCAACTCCCCTGGGTATCACCCCCACCCTGGCACATGAATACTTTATGGGGCTAGGTGCATCCTTTCCCACTGAGGCCAGACAAGGCAGGCCAGCTAGAGGAACATATCCCACAGACAGGCAACAGCTTTTGGGATAGCCCCCATTCCAGTTGTTCAGGACCCACATGAAGACCAAGCTGCAATCTGCTATATAGGTGCAGGGAAGCCTAGGTCTAGCCTACATATGTTCTTTGGTTGGTAGTTCAGGCTCTCAGAGCCCCAAGGAAGCAAGTTAGTTGATTCTGTTGGTCTTCCTGTGAAGTTCCTATCCCCTCCGGGGCCCCAAATTCTTTCCCTTATTCTTCCATAAGAGTCCCCAAGCTTCATCCACTGTTTGGTGGTATGTCTCTGAATCCCTCTGACTCAGCTGCTGAGTAGAGTCTCTCAGAGGACAGCTATGCTAGACTCCTGTCTGTAAGCATAGCAAAGTATCATTAATAGTATTGGGGATTGGTGCATGCCCATGGGATGAGCTTCAAGTTGGGCTGGTTATTTGTTGGCCATTCCCTCGGCTCCATCCCCCATACCTGATTTCTTGTAGACGGGATAAATTTGGGGTTGAAGGTCTTATGGGTGGATATGTGACCTTATTGCTCCACTGGGGTTCCTGCCTGGCTACAGGAGGTGGCCTCTTCAGGTTCCATATCCCCCATGTAATGAGTCACACCTAAGGTCAGCCCCATTGATTCTTGGAACCTTTCCTCATCCCAGGTCTCTGTTATATAATATGTCGCTTCTCCTTCTTCCCTTCCTTCCTTCTTTCCCTTTACCTCTTAATCTCTGCCACCACCACCCCACTGCCCACACCTTTTAGCTCTTCCTACATCCTGAACCCTCTGGCCAAAACATCTATTCACACGAAGAACCCTTTTCTAGGGCTTCCTATCTCAAGCCACTACTACATCATCAAGTTGTCCTGCCTCCCCCCAGTCCAAGCACAGAGGTTTCAGTAAAACTTTGATAGAAAAGATCAGGCCTACTTTTGACCAAATAAAGCATCCCAAATTCTAAGAGTTCACTTTGCTCTCCCATGGAATGTTATTTTAGTTTGGAAGCTTCATTTTCAGCTGCCCATTGTGGCTTCTGACTCACAAAATGAACTGTTTGTTCCCTGGGTTGTACCCTGTATGGTACTGCCACAGACAAAGCAACCTGGACATCAGCCCACAATTTCTTCTCTGTTCTCTCAGGATTTTCCTTACTTGAGGGTGGGGGAAAGCTTCAACCTCACAAGCAAAATGTTCCTTATTGTATCTCACCCAGTATTTGGAGTATTTTGCCACTGGAAGATTTGCTATCCCAGTACACAGTATTACAAGAATTCTCATTGCCTGAGATGGTAACTGTACTTCTTCTATTATTTAAGCATGTCTTATCTAGCCTACCACAGTGTAATCGCCCTGAGAGAAGGCACTGAGTGCCTTGTTGTCACCATCCTGTTTTTTCTTATCAGCGTCTGGCACAGAGTAGATGTCCCCCAAATATTTGTTGAAAGAATGATCAGATCAGAGCTAAAGTGTGGAAGATTTTCTTTGGAGTGTCTTCCTGAATAGCAGGATGATAAAACTTAACCAAAGGCGATATGACAAATTCCAAGATGTTCGACATTCTCACAGGCACTCACAGATAAAAGCCTCAGAGCCTTTGATCGCCAGAAAATGTGCCTCTCCCACTAGTCTAACGCCATTAATCTTTAATGAATTCCTCACCCTATCCATCCTACACTTAAGTTTCCATATTATTCATTAATTCTGACATTGGCAGACTGAATTCCTCTGAGGCCCAAGGCACTCCAGCTCTCTCTACATCCCAAAGGCATATTTTTAAAAGACAGGCATAATTTTTGCCCACAAGATCCAGTGTAACAATATTACCAATTAGCCCCTTGTACTCCCCAAATAAATTGCCCACTAGTCATCATTTTAAGAGATTAATTGACCATGCAGATACTGAGGCAAGGAAAAATCAGACACAGACCCAGTTAAGGCTGCCTTGCAAAGTTCTCCTTTAGCACGTATTCCTTTCTATGTTGATCTTAAAGCATCACTTAAATGAAAGTTACAAACTTCAGTTAAGTTTCCTGTCCTTAGGATCATATGTAATTCATTTGTCCGTTGTCACCTGGGACCTGCTAGTCCTTCTTGAGAGATTTTATACCAGGGGTTGGGGGGAAAATGTGCTTAGGTAAATGTTAGGACTCTAGCTGGTTTTCTAATTCAGTGCCTTAGAGAAATTGGCCATATTGGGATACCCCATGACAGATATGGGCAGTCGGAACTTCTGTGAACTCTGTATAGGAGCAAAATGTTGAGGCTAGGTAGTCCTTTAACAGATTTAACTGCATTGAAAAGCAAGCCAAATGGGTAGATGGCTATTATAAATCAGGGCTTCAGCAAGAAATAAATGGCATGCATAAGAATGAGAAGTTTGCTACATGAGGCAGGGTGGTGCTGGGTGGGTATGTGTGTGCATACTTGCAATGTATGCACATACTCATAAGGCTGTGTGCATATGCACATGTGCTTCCGTGTGTAAATATGCATGTGGAGGCCAGAAGTTGACATCAGAAATATTCTTCAATGACTTTCCCCATCTGGGCTCCTCGATTCCACTAGACTGTTGGCCAATGAGTGATCCTGCACCTCCTTAGTATAGACTACAGGTGTATACCCTACACCCAGATTTGAAATAAATGCTGGGGGTACTAAAGATACAGACTCAGATCCTTATGCTTACTTGCACAGCAAGCAGTTTACAAGGTAAGCCATCTCTCTATCACAAAGAGCATTATAATAAATAATACTTATAAATGGTGTAAAGAAGCATTGTTCTACACAGGCCCTGACCTTTTCCCATCAGAGACATTATCTCCTCTAAACTGGAAGGACTTGGAAACCAGACAAGTCAACAAAACTTGGAAAGAAAGAAGCACAGCAAAGGGCTCCCTTCCAAAGACTTCTGCTCTCTGGGCCACAGGGCAGGCACAACCTGTGTGATCTCTTGAAGAAAGGAGTCAAGGTTCTAAAATCCCTGATGATCTTCTTCACATCTACCCACTAATTCTGCCCACGTCCTCACTGGCCAATAGGGTACTAGAAGGCAAAGGAGCTCTTCAAGGAAGATCAAGCTTCCAGCTGCAGAGAAAAGACTCTGGAAGGAAAGACTGACAAAACGAGCATTAACTTGGTCAGGGATCCAGAGTATCTGGGGAGGACTTCCACGGCAGACTCCAGATCTACTGAATGAGAGACTCTGCTGCAAAGACATTTGAAATCTGAAAAAACTCATTTTTAAGTTTAAAACCTTAATTTTAACTTTTCTCTAAAAATGAAAATCTTTATCCAGTTTTGTCTTGTGTCCCCTATGTTGGGTTGTGTGGATTGTCCAAACAAATGGGGGTATTTAGCCAGCTGGTATTGCTGTGCTGTTTTGTAAATAGCTAATGCTGGGACTTTGCAAACACACAACCTCTAGCCTAGTTACCCAACACTTGTTGTTTATTCCAACAGTTTAAGGATTAGGACTTAGACACACACTAGCCTCTGATGAGCTTAGGCTCTCTGAATACCATGTTCAAGGTTTCATAGAGACTGAGGCGTCGAGCATACCTTACTTCTCTTTGCCCTCTGCTGTTCAGATGGTAGGAGTACTAAGATAGAATCTCATTATGACTCCATCAGGCTGGTCATAAATGTCCACCTCTAGGAATAGGATTAAAGGTGCTAAATCACCATACCTGGCCATACCTCTCTTCTTTATTAATAATTCTAAACTATGAAAATGAATATTCCTGGTAATATCAACTACCTGAGTTGCTTCTCAAGTATTATGGAAGGATAAAGGGGTGACTAGGATTTAGCCCAAACAGTGTAGAAGTAAGTGGCACATCTTTTCTCTATGTGAATTTTTATCATCAACCCAAGGAACTGACCCAGCTTTAGTGACTAGTCCTGTAATAGCACACACTGGGAAGGCTGAGGCAGGAAGAGGATGGAAGGTTTAGGGCCTGCCTAGGCAACATTGTGACCCCTTTTCTCAAAATTAAAAAAACCCAAAAATAAAAGAGGCTGGGAACATAGCTCAGTGACAGGGTGCTTCCTGTCATGTAAGAGGGTCTATATTCAATCCTTAGTGCTGACAAAACCAGTATCTACCAGCCTTGAGTATTAGACTCCCCAAGAGGCCAGCATTTGTGGGCAGACTACAGGGTGAAAAAGGTTCCCTGCTGTTGTTGGATCGGGGAAATGGGTGGTCTAGGAACATGCAAAGCATACATTCCACTACAGTTTAATGTTCTGCCTTAGCAACAGCCAGACTATGTCGATTCTCAGTCTAGGTCTTTATTATACAAAAAGATTTTAAAACTAAACAAATAAGAAGCTAACCTGAATATATTTCTGGCAAAGAATTCCTTCAAATTATACCCATATCAGGTTTTATTGTTGAGTTAGGGAAAATGAAGAAAAGAAACAATTTTAAAACGGCAGACAAATAGACAAGATGTCTGTTATATGAACAAGTCACCTGCCTTTTATGATGCCATTGGGCTGTCCCCAGCACCAAGCTGCAGATCTGTACACAGGTAATTTTCTCTTAGGTTCCTAACAGGGAGTATATTTAAACCCACCATACTAAGGGGAAGACACTGCTTAGCTTTCAGTTCCATGACTATAAATATGCCCTTTAGGACTGCCTATCAGCCAATCACAACACATTTCAAAGAAGACACATAATGACAGAATATTGGCATTTCACTGGCTTCAGTTATGGACTTTCTATGCAGAGTAAAGTGTGTTCTTAAAACCTCTTTTTATCGGGACTGGCTAAGTTCTAGGAAGCCAATAGGCTATAAAGGATTGGTCTCAAAAGTGCTTTAGAAATCTGTAAGCAAAGCTGTCCATTCCTCCTCCTGTAGAACTTTATACATTAACACAGCTTGCATCAATGTCTGGAATGTATCTTTAGTCTAAAATCAAAACCCTGAGGCACTAAATAAGTTCTGCAGGTGACACCAATTCATACTCAAGTTTATGAGGCATGAGTATAATATTCCTGATTAGAAGCACCTTAGACATTGATCTTCTCTCTGGGCTTTTTGTCACTCAAGTGGATAAGCTTCTCTCTGAAAGCCCTGTCCATGGCATTTCTGCCTCAGTGGCTTTCAGATGGTGTTGTAGACTGAATTCTATCCTGTCAGAATTTACACACAGACTTCCTGAACCACAATACCTCAACAAGCACCCAGACTTGATACAGACACTTAAATAAGATAATTAAACTAAAACAAGTCTGTTAGCATATGCCCTAACTCGGTTGCTTAGTAGAGATATTAGGACTGCACAGAAGCCTGTGATGGGCACACAAAGTGGAGGATTGGCTCAAAGGCAAAGCAGATGTAGAAATACAGGGAAGCCACACAAATCAAGGAGAAAGGCCTATGTGGAAAGGTCACTTTGCCAATACCTTGATCTGAGTCACCTGGTCTCCAGGAATGAAGAAACACGTGCCTTTAACCTAAGGTCCCAGTCTAAGGTGCAGCACTGTGATGAAATATTTATAGTGACAACAAGCATTGGAGCACTGAGACTGACTCTTCTAGAGGCAGAAATGCACCTCCTTTCCCTTTCCTTCCTTGGGTGAGCATTAGAATGGGTCATCTGTAATTCCAGCTCTTAGAAGGCTGAGGCAGAAGGATTATGATTTTGACTATAAAGATATAACCCTCATCTCAAAGCAAAGAGGAAGAGGAGAAAAGGGGGGAGGATATAGTACGTGTCTCAGATTCAGCATCACAGAATCAAAATACAACCTTTCAAAAGCCAAAAAGCATTGTCCTACACCATAAATCAGGGTCGTCATACTTAGAAAATAGGAATATATCTACTCATATGTTCATGAGGAGATATGTTAATGCTAAAATATGCTTTGTTTATTTGAAGTTCAAATTCACCTTGGGGTCCTCGGCTTATCACACAGCCTTACCATAGCAGCTTTTTTCGGCTCAGGGACCTCAGCCACAATGATAACAAAGCAAGATAGTCAAAGAAGCTGATTTATTAAAAGGCTCCTTTAGGACTGGGTGTTTCTTCTCTTCCACTTAAATAATGTAATAACACTCAGAAGGACTGACATTTCCATTATTTGAAAGAATAGTGAACCTCCTCGATCTTGTCCGATCAGTAGGCACCAGAATTCTCATTGGAAATATCTTTATCTGTCATAATTGTTAAAGCCCATGGCTCTTTTTTTTTTTCAAAAAAATCCTGAAGTCTAGAGCAAGAAAATATCCCCAAAGATCCTAAAAACCATCATGTGGCTCCTTCCTGTGATGGTGCCTTATCTTGGAATTAAAGTGGCAGTTAATTTATTTTGTGATATATATATGTGTATTGATACATATATACCATATATATATATATATATATATATATATACTGGTGAGATGTCCCAGTGGGAAAGGGTGCTTGCCATCAGACCTAATTCTATCTAAAGCTGAATGGTAGAAAGAAAGGACTGAATGTTGCAGATTTTACACACACACACACACACACACACTGTATATATGCATGCAATTTTGTACAAAAAATATACAAATTCTTAAATAATAAAAATCTTATTTTGATATTATAAATACTCTTATAAATCTGAGTTTACCCCTATCTTTCTATAATAGTACACAGGCAATTAATATTTATGAAATAGTTCCCAAGCATCCAGAGATAAGTTTCAAAAATGTATTCACTTAAATAAGTGCTTTGACCTCATTTTTTTTTCACTGAGTTAATAGGGCTGATTTTCAGCAATATTTAGTTTATGCCTACCGCAGTTAAAACTTTTTACTGTATCTACCCTCATACTACTCAAATATTTACACCACTTTACAGGTGACATATATTAGTGCCATAAGCCTCCCCACACACCTGATTAATATTGAGATTCAAATTGGCCAAAGTAGCACCAAACCCTTGTGCTAATTACTAACTCAGCTGATTAAAGAGGCCATTCACTTAAGCCATTTCCCTACATTCAAGGTAGTATTTGAAGTTGATTCTGTACTTTAAACATAGTAATTTACGTGAGCCCCTTAAAAGACTGAAGCGGCCAAGAGACTAGGCTATGTTCTCTACCACAATCTGGAGATGACATTGGTACTGGGACTCTCCATAAAAGAGCTGCAGTTCAAAGATTTCCCACTGTCAGTCTGGCAGACAGCTAGATAGGAGACAGCAAATCAAGGGCCTGACGTTTCCAATTTGGTATATAACTGATCAGTTGGACCCATAGCTGGTGAGAACAAGAGGGAAAGATCCAACCATCACCAGAATAAAGCCTTAAGGAGCAACATATGCACACACCGGAGGCTGTTAAACAATATTTATCCCTCCATCCAACAAGCCTATGTGGAATTTCCCATTTGCCAAGCATTCAACTGCTCTCTGGATAATCGGCCTTCATTTCTCAGAATCGCTAACACATAGGACTTTACACATATCTTCTCGATCAGAATGGGAAACAGCCCTTGCACATTACCAAGAATAAGAATAACCTTTTGTCCAAAGAATTTTTAAATTTTAAAGAAGGAGCATTTTAAATCTACAAATCAATGAGAAGTACTTTTCAATTAAGCTTTGCATTACCACATTCAATATTTTGTATTGTCTCAGCTACTCAACCTCGGGGGATTTATTTGACTTCTCTGTTCTCATCTATAAAATGTGGATAGAAAAATACCCAGCTCATGGAAGACCTGAGATTCTTGAGGTTGTCAGTGTGGGTGGTTTAAAGGGCTCTGGTATGTCCTAACTGCCATTAAGAACTACCTAAGGATAAGGGTAAACTGTGGGTCTAAGGTAGGTCCATTTCAAGTGCAGCTCCTTAGGAGGTCTCTTAGGAGGAGCTCACATAAGGCACTGCTATGGGCAGGACACTCCTGCGTCTCATCTATGGATTATGACTCTTGTTCTAACCCCAAAGCCTATTGAATCTCATGTGCATGTCTGTGTGAGAAGGCTTGTCATCATGGTTGGAAAGCCTGGTGGCTTCCCAGTATCAATCTTTGCTCATCAGTCATTAGCATAAGATAAGCAGAAAGGATTCAGTTCCTTCCACATCTCAGAATGCCAATTATAATAAAGTTGAAGAGGTTTTTCCAAGGTAACATGTTACCGTAGTAACAGGCAGAGCCAGGGTTTCCACACGTGTACATGAGAGTCAAGTCTTGCTTTTTGGTCACCCGATGAAAGAGACACAAAGCTTCCCAGGAAACTCACCAGCACCAAAATATAGACTGGACTAAAGTCTTCAACACCATTTCTTTATGATGTCAGAATCCAGAGTTGAACTGATTAACAACAGCCTCTTATCCTGGAAAAAAAAAAAACAAAAAACTTTTATATTAAGCAATGGACCTGGGAATCCCTGCCACAAGCAGGGGACTCAAAAGTGGCCTCCTAAACTAATCACAACTTTTTCCTTCCTGGGAGAGCCCAGCTTCAGAATAGCCAAAACCTGTAGGCTAAGGGCTTCCGTGGATGGTTACCTATCATCTGCCAGGGCCTTGTGGCTCAATGGTTTATATATAAAGATTTGCTTTACCACACAGGTTTCAGGACTCACAGGCCATTAACAGCTTAGCTGCCTCAACAATTTAACATTCACAGGAGAACAACAAAGATGGGAGAGACTCTAATAACTTATTATTATTGGTTAGATTTTTATTTGAGAAAAAAAGAGGCCATTGAAGCTGAAAAGGAGACTTTGGGCAATTGGGATATAAACTGCAGATTAGAAAATGATCAAGAATTAGACATAACTTATTATGTATGATAAAGACTTGGTAGTTATGTAGAAATATATCCTCTTTGTCACATATTCAAAAGCAATAGAGAAAAAAGTATCACCGTTTTTTGCCTTGATGTTCAAATACTCATATATATACACATACATACATATACATATACATATATATGTATATATATATACAGCAATGATGGAAAATGACAGCAGACTAAAGCAGCATGCTAGCTCACACTGGTGGAAATTAGACATTGCAGCTAGCTTCACATTGGTGGCCATTAGACGTTGCAGCTAACTGCACATTGATGGCCATTAGATATTGCAGCTAGCTGCACACTGTTGGTCATTAGGCACTGGTTTTTTGATTTTGTTGTTGACCTTAAATTTTTCACAATTTAAAACAAATTTTAACAATAAGGCATCTAGGGGTTCAGCAAATCAATTTCTAAAAGCTTATCAATATTCCTTTATTATTGAAAAACTGGGCCAAAGAATATGACTATATTAAGTATATACATTGTTTTTTTTCAAGATAGGATGGAATTGTTAAAATATGTTCTCAAGATAAATATCCGGCAAGTATTATAAAGTGCCAGGTAAGTTGTACTTTGTGTGTTCAGTAGAGATGTATGCATCCCTAAAACATGATGATGTTAATGTATGCATTGAGACATACAAAAAGATGTTCAAGAGAAACTTATTAAAAAAGCAAAAGCTATAGATATGAAATGATGCCATCTTGCAAAGAGAATTATGTGTATCCATTATACTGATTCTGCAACCCCAGGTATACTGACAGTTTCTCAGACTTTTGGCTACATGTTAAGATTGATTCATGTTGTTACCATTTCCCATGGGCCTGAGACATTGTAGCCTTTTCCATGCTTACTTGTGCTGGGCTTAAACTCAGAGCCCAGCCTGTCTAATTTTGTCAACGACCTTGACTTGATCCTCCCTTGATACCATCAACTACTTGTATAAAATACTTTCCAGAAATGGCCATAACATACTATCCCCCTCCATGTGCTTTCTTTGTTATGTGTAACTTAGCCACTCCTTTCAAGAGGTTGTATCCTCCCCTTGAGCCTGGCAAGTCCTTGATACTGCCTCCATTAATAGAGTAAGGCAGAAATGATTTTGTATGTCATCCCAGATTACACCACTTAGACGGCAGATTCCAGTGCATTCTTTCTCTTTGAGACTGCTTGCCTTTGAAACTTATCCACATAGTTGTGAGGAAGTCTGGGTCATGGGGAAATGCCACACTGTGAAAGTCCTATGGGCACACTGAGGTCCTTAGACAATAGCATCAAACACAGAGTGAGCACATGAAAGATAGTCTGAGACAACTCTAGCTCAAGTGTTATCTGGCTACAGCTGCACAGGATCTGATCAAGAGCCATGAGAGATAATAAACTATGTCATTCAATAGCACTAAGAGTAAGGAATTTATCACACTGCATTATATAGACTCAGACAATATGACAGTGTTTAGATAATCATTCTCACATTGTCCTTACCATCCTATGCTTGTAACTAACATAGTAAGACCCCTTTTTGTAGTGGAAAGACTCGACTATAGGGAGTGTAGGACTAATATAAATAAGAGACCAGCTTCTAAATTCCATCTCTGTGTCTCTGTGTCTTGATTTACTCTTGAGATAAATAACTGTGGCAACATCATGGGCCTTAAGAATTTAAGCCATACAGAAACTTTGTAATTTTATGAGGTCCCATTTGTCAATTCTTGATCTTAGAGCATAAGCTGTTGGTGCTCTGTTCAGGAACTTTCCCCCTGTACCGATGTCCTCAAGGGTCTTCCCCAGTTTCTTTTCTATTAGCTTCAGAGTGTCTGGCTTTATGTGGATGGAGGTCCTTGATCCATTTGGAGTTGAGCTTAGTACAAGGAGACAAGGATGGATCAATTCCCATTCTTCTGCATGCTGACCTCCAGTTGAACCAGCACCATTTGTTGAAAAAGCTATCTTTTTTCCATTGGATGTTTTCTGCCCCTTTGTCGAGGATCAAGTGGCCATAGGTGTGTGGGTTCATTTCTGGATCTTCAATCCTGTTCCATTGATCTGCCTGCCTGTCACTGTACCAATACCATGCAGTTTTCAACACTATTGCTCTGTAGTATTGCTTGAGGTCAGGGATACTGATACCCCCAGAGTTTCTTTTATTCTTGAGAATAGTTTTCGCTATCCTGGGTTTTTTGTTATTCCAGATGAATTTGAGAATTGCTCTTTCTAACTCTGTGAAGAATTGAGTTAGGATTTTGATGGGTATTGCGTTGAATCTGTATATTGCTTTTGGCAAAATGGCCATTTTAACTATATTAATCCAGCCGATCCATGAGCATGGGAGGTTTTTCCATTTTTTGAGGTCTTCTTCCATTTCCTTCTTCATAGTCTTGAAGTTCTTCTCATACAGATCTTTCACATGTTTGGTAAAAGTCACCCCAAGGTACATTATGCTGTTTGTGGCTATTGTGAAGGGGGTCATTTCCCTAATTTCTTTCTCAGCCTGCTTATCCTTTGAGTATAGGAAGGCTACTGATTTGCTTGAGTTGATTTTATAACCTGCCACTTTGCTGAAGTTGTTTATCAGCTGTAGGAGCTCTCTAGTGGAGTTTTTTGGGTCACTTAGGTAGACTATCATATCATCTGCAAATAATGATAGTTTGACTTCTTCCTTTCCAATTGGTATCCCTTTGACTTCCTTATGTTGTCTAATTGCCTGAGCTAGTACCTCAAGTACAATATTGAAAAGATAAGGAGAAAGGGGGCAGCCATGTCTAGTCCCTGATTTTAGTGGGATTGCTTCGTTTCTCTCCATTTAGTTTGATACTGGCTACCAGTTTGCTGTATATTGCTTTTACTATATTTAGGTATGGGCCTTGAATTACTGTTCTTTCCAAGAGCATGAAAGGATGCTGAATTTTGTCAAATGCTTTTTCAGCATCCAATGAAATGACCATGTGGTTTTTTTCTTTGAGTTTGTTTATGTAGTGGATTGCATTGATGGATTTCCGTATATTGAACCAACCCTGCATCCCTGGGATAAAGCCTACTTGATCATGGTGGATGATCGTTTTGATGTGCTCTTGGATTTAGTTGGCAAGAATTTTATTGAGTATTTTTGCATCGATGTTCATAAGGGAAATTGGTCTGAAGTTCTCTTTCTTTGTTGGATCTTTGTGTGGTTTTGGTATCAGCATAATTGTGGCTTCGTAGAAGGAATTGGGTAGTGTTCCTTCTGTTTCTATTTTGTGGAATAGTTTGAAGAGTATTGGTGTTAGGTCTTCTTTGAAGGTCTGATAGAATTCTGCACTGAAACCATCTGGTCCTGTGCTGTTTTTGGTTGGAAGATTTTCTATGACCCCTTCTATTTCTTTCGGGGTTATGGGACTGTTTAGATGATCTATAGGCTTTTGTAGTAGGATCTGATGATTTTTTGGATTTCCTCAGTTTCTGTTGTTATATCCCCCTTTTCATTTCTAATTTTGTTAATTTGGGTACTTTCTCTGTGCTCTTTGGTCAGTCTGGCTAAGGGTTTATCTATCTTGTTGATTTTCTCAAAGAACCAGCTCCTGGATTCATTGATTCTTTGAATGTTTCTCTTTCTTTCCACTTGATTGATTTCAGCCCTGAGTTTGATGATTTCCTGTCTTCTATTCCTCCTTGGGGAATTGGCTTCTTTTTGTTCCAGGGCTTTCAGGTGTGTCGTTAAGCTGCTAGTGTATGCTCTCTCCATTTTCTTTTTGGAGGCACTCAGGGCTATGAGTTTTCCTCTTAGCACTGCTTTCATTGTGTCCCAAAGATTGGGTATGTTGTGCCTTCATTTTCATTAAATTCTAAAAAGTCTCTGATTTCTTTCTTTATTTCTTCTTTGGCCAAGGTATCATTGAGTAGAGTATTGTTCAGCCTCCATGTGTATGTGGGCTTTCTGTTGTTTTTGTTGCTGTTGAAAACCAGTCTTACACCATAGTGATCTGATAGGAGGCATAGGATTAGTTCGATCTTCTTTGAAGGGTGTCATTTCCCTAGGGACATCGGTACAGGGAGAAAGTTCCTGAACAGAACACCAATAGCGTATGCTCTAAGATCAAGAATTGACAAATGGGACCTCATAAAATTACAAAGTTTCTGTAAGGCAAAGGACACCATCAAAAGGGCAAATCAGCAACCAACAAATTGGGAAAAGATCTTCACCAACCCTACATCAAATAGAGGGCTAATATCCAATATATATAAAGAACTCAAGAAGTTAGACTACAGAAAATCAAATAACCCTATTAAAAAATGGAGTACAGAGTTAAACAAAGAATTCTCACCTGAAGAACTTCAGATGGCAGAGAAGCATCTTAAAAAATGCTCAACTTCATCAGTCATTAGGGAAATGCAAATCAAAACAACCCTGAGATTTCATCTTACACCAGTCAGAATGGCTAAGATTAAAAATTCAGGAGACAGCAGGTGTTGGAGAGGGTGTGTCGAAAGAGGAACACTCCTCCACTGCTGGTGGGGTTGCAAATTGGTACAACCACTCTGGAAATCAGTCTGGCGGTTCCTCCGAAAACTGGGCACCTTACTTCCAGAAGATCCTGCTATACCACTCCTGGGCATATACCCAGAAGACTCCCCACCATGTAATAAGGATACATGTTCTACTATGTTCATAGCAGCCCTATTTGTAATTGCCAGATGCTGGAAAGAACCCAGGTATCCCTCAACAGAAGAGTGGATGCAAAAAATGTGGTATATCTACACAATGGAGTACTATTCAACCATTAGAAACAATGAATTCATGAAATTCTTAGGCAAATGGATGGAGCTAGAGAATATCATACTAAGTGAGGTAACCCAGACTCAAAAGGTGAATCATGGTATGCACTCACTAATAAGTGGATATTAACCTAGAAAACTGGAATACCCAAAACATAATCCACACATCAAATGAGGTACAAGAAGAAAGGAGGAGTGGCCCCTGGTTCTGGAAAGACTCAGTGAAACAGTATTCAGCAAAACCAGAACGGGGAAGTGGGAAGGGGTGGGTGGGAGGACAGGGGAAGAGAAGGGGGCTTGCGGGACTTTCGGGGAGTGGGGGGGCTAGAAGAGGGGAAATCATTTGAAATGTAAATAAATTATATCGAATAATAAAAAAAAATAAATAAAAATAAAAAAAAAATTCAGGAGACAGCAGATGTTGGCGAGGATGTGGAGAAAGAGGAACACTCCTCCACTGCTGGTGGGGTTGCAAATTGTTACAACCACTTTGGAAATCAGTCTGGCGGTTCCTCAGAGAGCTGGGCACCTCACTTCCAGAAGATCCTGCTATACCACTCCTGGGCATATACCCAGAGGATTCCCCAGCATGTAATAAGGACACATGTTCCACTATGTTCATAGCAGACATATTTATAATTGCCAGAAGCTGGAAAGAACCCAGGTATCCCTCAACAGAACAGTGGATGCAAAAAATGTGGTATATATACACAATGGAGTACTATTCAGCCATTAGAAACAATGAATTCATGAAATTCTTAGGCAAATGGATGGACCTGGAGAACATCATACTAAGTGAGGTAACCCAGACTCAAAAGATGAATCATGGTATGCACTCACTAATAAGTGGATATTAACCTAGAAAACTGGAATACCAAAAACATAATCCACACATCAAATGAGGTACAAGAAGAGCGGAGGAGTGGCCCCTTGTTCTGGAAAGACTCAGTGAAGCAGTATAGGGCAAAACCAGAACAGAGAAGTGGGAAGGGTTGGGTGGGAAAACAAGGGGAGGGAAGGGGGCTGATGGGACTTTCAGGGAGTGGGTTTCTAGAAATGGGGAAATCATTTCAAATGTAAATAAAAAATTTATCGAATAAAAAAAAATTTTAAGCCATATACTGCTTAACAGTCTGACATGTTTTCATGCTTTGAAGCATCCTTGACTCCTGGACATTGTTTCTCATACCCAATTCTTGGCAAATTCCAGAAGTTAAAAATAAAAAAACAAACAAAAATGCGAATGTAAGCCAAAAAGAAAGATGGACAAAAACAAAGACAAAACTTTGGGATATACACAGAGTCCCACCCACCTGCCTCAGCTTCTCTCCCTCTCCTCCCTCTCCCTCTCCCTCCCCCTCCTCCTTTCCCTCTCCCTCTCCTTCCCCCTCTCCCTCTCCCACTCCCTCTCCCTCTCTGTCCTCCTCTCCCTCTCCCTCTCCCTCTCCCCCTCCCCTCCCTCTTCCACTCCCTCTCCCTCTCCCCCTACCTCTCCACCTCTCCCTACCTCTCCCCCTCCCCCTACTTCTCCCCCTCCCCCCCTCTCCCTCTGTCTCTCTCTCTCTCTCTCTCTCTCTCTCTCTCTCTCTCTCTCTCTCTCTCTCACACACACACACACACACACATTAGTGTCTCATGTAGCCCAGGCTGGCTTTGAACTTGTTAATTTAGCTGAGGATGACCTTGAACTCCTGTTCCTCCTCCCTTCATCTTCCAAGTGTTGACATTGCAGAGAGCCAACCAGGCTTTGTCTGTTTTCAATACAACTGACTCACTGATGCTGTGATTGAATCCAGTACCTTTGTTACACTTTGAATCCCCTATGGGCCTTATGCACCACAGAGCAAATGATAAGGTCCTAGTGGGATAGCCAGGTGCCCACCGATGTCATTGTCATAGTCATCCTTACCATCCTCACCATCCTCACCATCATCCTCATCATCATCATCTCAGCAGCAGCAGCAGCAGCAGCAGCAGCAGCAGCAGCAGCAACAAACAGCTGCAACATTGTCATCATTATTCATCTCTCCTCTGACTCCCTGTTCTTCTTCCCTCTATGAGATGGAGGCCTGCTCTAGGTGAAGTCATTTCCACTTCCTGTCACCTCTAAAGGAAGATACGTTTTTTTTTTCCAGGTATCTTTCCGGCTCCTCCCCTCCCCTCCATGAGTAGGGTCATTTTTAGACAACTTTTCAGGGCCACACTGTAGGAACTGCAGCCTCCATGTCTCCTCCTACAGTAACCATAACAAGCAGACGTAGGCCCTTAGCTACACACCACCAAAAGCTGTCAAAGTGGCAGCAGTCCCCTCCTTCCTGCCCAACCTACTGACATGACAGTGAAATGTCCCACAGACGCCGTCCGAACTGGCAGCTCATGTCAAGATGGCAGCACCCGCAACAGCTCCTCAGCCTGCAGTTGTCACAGGAGCTGCAGGAGCTGTCTACAGTGGCACACTGCCATCCCTGCCTCTGGGGGGAGCTGCCCCTAAAGAGCTGACCACAGTGGTGACATCTTTCCTGCCTCAGGCTACTTCCCTGCAAGAGGAGCTGTCCACAGAAAGGCCACTTTCTTTCCTGCCTCAGTCTTCAGTTTCATGAAGCCCGGGAGCTGTTGACATTGGGTGTACCTCCTCTCCACCCCTTCCCCCATCCAGCAGTCCCACAGAGATAGTGCTTCAGGAAAAGCCAGCTTCAGCCACGAAGGAATTCCCACTCTAACCTGTGTGCCAGATGCAGGGAAAATGGGGGTGACTAATTCCTGAGCAGGAAACCCCACCAATCCCTGAGCTTCACACACACACACACACACACACACACACACACACACACACACACGCACAGACCACCACCACCACCACTACCACCAATCCCTGAGCAGGAAGCCTACCAATCCCTGAACAGGAAAACTCACCAATCCTTGAGTCTTCTCCCCCACGCCCCACCCCAAGCTCAGGATTTGAAACTCCACCAGTCCTCACTCTGGGAAGCTCTGCCCTGAAAAGCTCCGCCCCCTCTATCAGCACTGCCCCTTTGTCCAATTTCTGCTCCAGGGAGCAGAGGGCAGGATCCCTGGATTCATCCCTCTACACCGTGGACCCTCCAATAAATGTCTTTCAGGAGATTTCCTGCCTGGTGTGACTCTTATCAGAAGATTCGAAGAAGAAAAGAAGCAATGAAGAGAAGAGGTGAGGAGAAGGAGTGGGGCTGAGGTGACTGAGATCCTCAGTTCAGCTGGGGATGCCCTCCCCTGGCATCTGCTGAGGAGGCTTCCTCTCGGAGATCTGTAGTTTCTGAACTCCCGTGTCTCAGGCTGCCCTTCCGCTGGGACACTGCCCCACCTCAGAACTGTGTGGTTCCTGGGCCCCCATGTCTGAGGATACCCTTCCACTAGAATGCATTCTCCCTTCAGACCTATGTGGTTCCTGGGCTCCCGAGTCCCAGGATTCTCTCCCATTTGAGCAGAAACACAGATGTGACATATATTTGAATTTGTTACCCACCATGATGGTTAATCTTCACTGTCAACTTGGCTACACTTAAAGTCACCATGAACCTCTTGTGTGTCTATGAGGATATCTCCAGAAAGATTTATCTGAGCAGGAAAAACTCATTTTCCAGAATGTGGCACTATTTCATGGGCATTCGTTTCTCTGTTCCCAGACTGCCAAAGCAGTGTGACCGTGATGGGTTGCATCTTCTATGACTGTAGCTGAAACTGGCCCTTTATCCCTTCAGTTGCTTCTTGTCAAGTGTTTGTCATAGCGACAAGAGAACAGTTTCCATGGCAACAGACATTACTGTCAGCATTATTATTTAGGACCACCAATTTCAGAACGGTACACCTAACAGATTGTTTAATAAGTATTTGTTAATCATGTTTTCACAAATGGCAGACCTTAAAGTACACCTGTGATCAGTCTATTAGGATTAGAACACAGGTGTTCAGACTTCTGTGGTTACACCCAAGACAGTGGGAGAACTGTCTGACCTACCCCAGAGACAAGACTAAGTCCCAACCCTCAGAATTATTCAAATTAAGCAAATGGCCTTTACAGGTATAAGCTAAGAATTTCATGGTGAATCTTAAGATCCTCAGACAGAAATTGAGCCTGGGCTAAAAGTATGACAATGAGTGTACTTATAAAAAGAGATCAATAGGTGAGGAGCTGTGAAGTGGGACCAGAGTTCAGGAAACTGTCTACTAGGCCAGGAACACCAAGGCCTATCAGCTACCATGAGAGAAGGGAGAGAGACAGCATACAATCTCTAAAAGGAATCAGCCCCTCTAGCACCTTGGTTTTGGATTTCCAACCTCCATAACTGTGAGAGATTAAATTTCTATTGCAAGCTATTAACTTGGGTATGGCGGACCAATGAAATGAAGCTATCCAGAAGACCCCCATGGCTCCTTAAACGCCAGAGTGCTTTCCAAATTGGCCCAACAATCTGGACTTGACCTTATTGTGCCAACAGGCCTCATTATAATTACACATTCCTTTTCCACAGGGCAACCAAGCTAGCACAGTCTCTACCCTACAGAAGATGTCCTCTTCCCTCACCATCCTGGCCTAACTTCAGGTCTTCGTGTTCCCCAGTCTGGTGATTGTGGATGAAAATTACCCATACTGTTACTTACTTCTTCCTGGACTGTGCCCCTACTGTGCACAATTCCAATCTCTAGATGTCAGTGGGTTGGGTTTAACCAGCATCAGGAGCTGGGGCACTGGGACCCTCTGTATCTCAGCATGTCTGTGATCCAGTCCCTGCTGCTGATCTTAATGGCTTCTCAAAACCACTGCCCAGGCCACACGTTAACACACTGCCAGAAGTACCTGCTGTTCCTGTAACTTTCCTGATGTCTGCTGTGATGTTTAATTTATGTTGTAAGAAATAAAAGAACACTTCTTCCTGCTGAAGACATCTGCAGCTGCTAAGCTCTCACTCTGTTGTTTCTTACCAAGAGACAAAGCAAGAAAGGAGTTTCTGTCCTATTCCAAATGTTTAACAACACCCTCCTGCAAACAGGTCAGAGAAGCATCATTCAAAATCCCCGACCCTCCAGACAAATGCTCTGCACAGGAGCCAGTAAATGGAATTTGCATTCCCTAGCTCATTAATCTGCAAACATTAATAGAGGAATGGAAGGTTTATTCTGCATTTAGATCAGATGACATATAAACGGCATTGCTGAGGCTGGGGAGATGGCTCAGTGGGTAACACAGAGCAGGAGTAAGCCTGAGACAGAGGACTCTCACTTATATGGGGCTGCTCTGGCAGCCCCTGAGAGGAGAAAGCCCGAGATGACCACCAGGCTGTTGTCATGGGGCCTGGACAGGAAGCTAGCCTGAAATGACTACCAGTCATGTGCCACAAAGGCCTGGGGGAGGGGTGACCATGCCCAAGATGACCCCTTCTTGGTGACATAATGCATGAGTGAAACATAGCACTCCTGAGACCATAGCACTCAGAGATGACCCCAGATACTCAGAAATCCCAGGCCATTCAGAAAAACAAGTAAAGAATGGAGAAATGGGAGAGAGAGAGAAACAGAAGGATGTGGGCACAATGAAGAGAGGTAGAAATGGAGACTCCAGGGTAATGAGGAACAGCCTGATGTGAGTAGCCAGTGATGACACCTGGTAGGGTCCTGGCCTGTGCTGCCACTGGAGGGCCACATGGGATATCATGGCTCTGCAGCATCAGGGATCTGTTACCACCAAAGACCAGGAGGATGTTTCTGGTCTGGGCAATATTAACATCTGAGGGCTGTGCAGAACTGGCTCCACTCCTCACCTGGGCAATGTGGGAGAGCTTGCTTTGGGGGCGTGAGAGCAGGAGAGCTGTCCCTGCCCCTTATCATCTGCAGCACTCAGAAGAGTGGACCCTGGACCTCCCCTGGGCCTCACAATATAGCTGTCTCTGGTGGCTGCAGAGTGGGTGAGCTGGCCCCAAGGGTATGAGTGTGGAAGAGCCGGTCTTTCTACTTTGCCTGCCATGTGATGACATGGGTGAGGGAGGGATGCCTCTCCTCTCTTTCCCCTTGCCATCGATGGCAGGCAGGAGAGCTGGCCCCAAGATCATCAGAGTGAGAGAGCTGGACCTGACCCTTGCCTACTGCAGCACTTGAGAATGTGGGTCCTATATCTCTCCAGGACAACACGGTAGAGATGGCGCTGGATGCAGGGTTGTAGGTAAGCTGTCCCAAGAGTATGAGCACCGGAACGCTGGCCCTGACTCTTGTCTGTGGTGGTGCAGGCAAGGGAGAGATGTCTTCCTCCCCTCTCTCATCCCTCGACACCTATGACAGGCAAGAGAGCTGGCCTTGAGGTCATGAGAATGGTAGAACTAGCCCTGTCCCTCATAGGATACAATACTCATAAGAGCAGGTCCTGAACCTAGGCAGCAGGACAGAGCTGGCCCTTCTAGGGGTTGCCAGTGAGCCAGCCCTGAGTAAATAAGGGAGAGCCTGTGAGCTGACAAGCTTAGACAACTCTCAGCCTCAGATCCAGAGCTTTGAGTTAGCCCACCCCAACATCTACCCCATAAGTGACTGCTGGAGCAGTAGGAGACAGTCCTACTGATGGTGTAGCAGAAGTCCAAGGACTCATTGCAATGAACATTTGCAAGCAAAGATGTGCGGACAAAAGGGACACACTGTGACACATTACAGCTTCCACAACCAGATTTCTTTTCTCTGTTGTGGAGAAGGTTGCAAGGGTGGAAGGTCGGTATGAGGGGAGAGGGACATGAATGGGGTTGCAGTGCATGATATGAAATTCACAAAGAGCCAACAAAGAGTTTTTAAAAAAAAAAAAAAAAAAAACATTGCTTGCCCCTCAAAAGCCTCATAGGAACACTAACCAGTTACCACTAAGCCCACAAAGAGGAATTGGAATCTAAAAGATGGATTTTGTAGATGCAGTCAATAGATGTCTCCCAACTGGAAAAAAAAGCCCAAGGGCAAACTATTTTAGTATAGAATTCTACAGGAATTTCAAAGAAGAGCTAATGCCAATACTCCCCAAAATTATTCCACAAGATAAAAGCAGAAGCTTTTACTATGTTTAGGTATGGGCCTTGAATTCCTGTTCTCTCCAAGACTTTAAGCATGAAGGGATGCTGAATTTTGTCAAATGCTTTTTCAGCATCCAATGAAATGACCATGTGGTTTTGTTCTTTGAGTTTGTTTATGTAGTGGATTGTATTGATGGATTTCCATATATTGAACCAACCCTGCATTCCCGGGATAAAGCCTACTTGATCATGGTGGATGATCGTTTTGATGTGTTCTTGGATTCGGTTGGCAAGAATTTTATTGAGTATTTTTGCATCTATGTTCATAAGGGAAATTGGTCTGAAGTTCTCTTTCTTTGTTGGATCTTTTTGTGGCTTTGGTATCAGCGTAATTGTGGCTTCGTAGAAGGAATTGGGTAGTGTTTCTTCTGTTTCTATTTTGTGGAATAGTTTGAAGAGTATTGGTGTTAACTCTTCTTTAAAGGTCTGGTAGAATTCTGCACTGAAGCCATCTGGTCCTGTGCTTTTTTTGGTTGGAAGACTTTCTATGACTCCTTCTATTTCTTTAGGCATTATGGGACTGTTTAGATGGTCTAGTTGGTCCTGATTTAATTTTGGTATTTGGTATCTGTCAAGGAAATTGTCCATTTCCTCCAGATTCTCCAGTTGTGTTGAGTACAGGCTCTTGTAGTAGGATCTGATGATTTTTTGGATTTCCTCAGTTTCCGTTGTTATATCTCCCTTTTCATTTCTAAGTTTGTTAATTTGGATACTTTCTCTGTGCCCTTTGGTCAGTCTGGCTAAGGGTTTATCTATCTTGTTGATTTTCTCAAAGAACCAGCTCCTAGTTTTGTTGATGTTTTGTATGGTTTTCTTTGTTTCTCAAACTAAATGGAGAGAAACTTGAAGCAATCCCACTGAAATCAGGGACCAGACAAAGCTGCCCCCTTTCTCCTTATCTTTTCAATATTGTACTTGAGGTACTAGCTCGGGCAATTCGACAACATAAGGAGGTCAAAGGGATACAAATTGGAAAGGAAGAAGTCAAACTATCATTATTTGCAGACGACATGATCGTCTACCTAAGTGACCCAAAGAACTCCACTAGAGAGCTCCTACAGCTGATAAACAATTTCAAAGTGGCGGGTTATAAAATCAACTCCAGCAAATCAGTGGCCTTCCTATACTCAAAGGATAAGCAGGCTGAGAAAGAAATTAGGGAAATGACCCCCTTCACAATAGCCACAAACAGTATAAAGTATCTTGGGGTGACTCTTATCAAACATGTGAAAGATCTGTATGACAAGAACTTCAAGACTCTGAAGAAGGAAATGGAAGAAGACCTCAAAAAATGGGAAAACCTCCCATGCTCATGGATCGGTAGAATCAATATAGTTAAAATGGCCATTTTGCCTAAAGCACTATACAGATTCAATGCAATACCCATCAAAATCCCAACTCAATTCTTCACAGAGTTAGAAAGAGCAATTATCAAATTCATCTGGAACAACAAAAAACCCAGGATAGCTAAAACTATTCTCAGCAACAAAAGAAAATCTGGGGGAATCAGTATCCCTGACCTCAAGCAATACTACAGAGCAATAGTGTTAAAAACTGCATGGTATTGGTACAGTGACAGGCAGGAGGATCAATGGAACAGGATTGAAGATCCAGAAATGAACCCACATACCTATGGCCACTTGATCCTCGACAAAGAGGCTGAAAACATCCAATGGCAAAAAGATAGCCTTTTCAACAAATGGTGCTGGTTCAACTGGAGGTCAGCATGCAGAAGAATGCGAATTGATCCATCCTTGTCTCCTTGTACTAAGCTCAAATCCAAATGGATCAAGGACCTCCACATAAAGCCAGACACTCTGAAGCTAATAGAAAAGAAACTGGGGAAGACTCTTGAGGACATCGGTACAGGGAGAAAGTTTCTGAACAGAACACCAATAGCGTATGCTCTAAGAGCAAGAATTAACAAATGGGACCTCATAAGGTTACAGAGTTTCTGTAAGGCAAAGGACACCATCAAGAGGACAGATCGGCAACCAACAAATTGGGAAAAGATCTTCACCAACCCTACATCAGATAGAGGGCTAATATCCAATATATATAAAGAACTCAAGAAGTTAGACTCCAGAAAACCGAACAACCCTATTAAAAAATGGGGTACAGAGTTAAACAAAGAATTCTCACCTGAAGAACTTCGGATGGCAGAGAAGCATCTTAAAAAATGCTCAACTTCATTAGTCATTAGGGAAATGCAAATCAAAACAACCCTAAGATTTCATCTTACACCAGTCAGAATGGCTAAGATTAAAAATTCAGGAGACAGCAGGTGTTGGAGAGGGTGTGGAGAAAGAGGAACACTCCTCCACTGCTGGTGGGGTTGCAAATTGGTACAACCACTCTGGAAATCAGTCTGGCGGTTCCTCCGAAAACTGGGCACCTCACTTCCAGAAGATCCTGCTATACCACTCCTGGGCATATATCCAGAGGATTCCCCACCATGTAATAAGGATACATGCTCTACTATGTTCATAGCAGCCCTATTTATAATTGCCAGATGCTGGAAAGAACCCAGGTATCCCTCAACAGAAGAGTGGATGCAAAAAATGTGGTATATCTACACAATGGAGTACTATTCAGCCATTAGAAACAATGAATTCATGAAATTCTTAGGCAAATGGATGGAGCTAGAGAACATCATACTAAGTGAGGTAACCCAGACTCAAAAGGTGAATCATGGTATGCACTCACTAATAAGTGGTTATTAACCTAGAAAACTGAAATATCCAAAACATAATCCACACATCAAATGAGATACAAGAAGAAAGGAGGAGTGGCCCCTGGTTCTGGAAAGACTCAGTGAAACAGTATTCGGCAAAACCAGAACGGGGAAGTGGGAAGGGGTGGGAGGGAGGACAGGGGAAGAGAAGGGGGCTTACGGGACTATTGGGGAGTGGGGGGGCTAGAAAAGGGGAAATCATTTGAAATGTAAATAAATTATATCGAATAAAAAAAAGAGTTTTTAAAAAAAAAAGATAAAAGCAGAAGGAACATTGCCAGTTTTATTTCATGATGCCATAGGCATAAACTACATAAAAATTCAACAAAAAGGGACTAGAGAGATGGTTCAGCAGTTAAGAGCACTGACTACTCTTCCAGAGATTCTGAGTTCAATTCCCAGCAACCACATGGTGGCTCACAACAATCTGTAAAGGGATCTGATGCCCTCTTCTGGTATGTCTGAAGAGAGCTACAGTGTACTCATATAAATAAAATAAATAAATCTTTAAAAAAAGATTCAACAAAAAATAAAATTATAGAAAAATTTTGTTTATGAATGTTGATGCATAAATAGGCAATAAAATATTTGAAATCCAAGTTGAAGAATACATCAAAAAGACCATCCACCATCATCAAGTAGGCTTCATCACAGATATGCAGTGATGGTTTAACATATGATATTCTGTCAATGTAACTTTCCATATAAACAAACTGAAGAAAAGAACTACATGATCATTAGATGCTGAAAAAGCCTTTGACAAAACCCAATACCTCTTCATAGTAAAAGTCTTGGAGAGATCAGGGATTCAAGGGACATACCTAAACATAATAAAGACAACTTACAGCACGCCTATAGCAAACGTCAAATTAAATGGATAGAAACTCAAAGCAATTCCATTAAAATAAAAGAAACAAGAAGAGGCTGTCCACTCTCTCCATATCTATTCAATATAGTACTTGAACTGCTACCTAGAGAAATAAAACAACCAAATGAAGACAAAGGAGATTCAATTTGAAAAGGAAGACATCAAAATAAAGCTATTCACAGATGACATAAGCAAACCCCCCAAAAAATCTACCAGAGAACTCCTACAGATGATAAGCACTTCAGCAAAGTGCCCTGGGTAAAAGATTAGCTAAAAAATATCAGTAGTCCTCTTATACACAAATAACAAAGGGGCCTAGAAAAATTAGGAAAACAACATCTTTCACAATAACTACAAAAAGTATAAAATATCTTGGGTTAACTCTAACCAAGCAAGTGAAAGACCTGTATTTAAAAAAAAAGTCAAGTCTTGAAGAAAGAAATACGATATTAGAAGATGGAAAGATCTCCCATGCTCATGGATCAGTAGGGTCAACTGAAGGACCTGACAGCTAAGTCTATTTGGTGTTCAAACTCCATCTTATGTCCAGCCTGTCTCCAGTTTGAATATGGTAACTGGAAAAAAACAGAGCTTGTTCCAGGAACCAAGACAACACCTAAGTAACAAACACTCCATCCTTGATAAGGGGAAATGTCTAGTGTCAGGTCCAGGACAAATGACTGAAGTTAAAGAAAAATTTATGATGTTAGCTAGAATTTCATGCAAGCTGTGTTTTCTAAAATGCCAACCAATCATGTAATAGCCAAGTTAGAAAGCCCCTCACCCAGCTTCAACTATAGAAAAGATAAGGCTGACAGCAGCTGAGCACCTTCCACATCCATCCACTGCATTGGAGAAGTTGAAAAGGTTCAAGCTAGAACTTGATTAAATACTCTTTGCTTTTGCACACTAGTTGGAGTCCTGTTGGTCTTTGGTGGTCTGTAGGGACCCCAAGGTCTGGGCATACCATCAACATCTTACCAAAAGCAAACTACAGATTTAACACAAACCCCATCAACATTTCAACACAATTCTTTTCAGACCTTGAAAAAACAATACTCTTCATATGTAAAAACAAAAAACACAAGATAGCTAAAACAATCCTATACAATAAAAGAATGTCTGGAGGTATCATACCCTTGATTTCAACCTGCACTATAGAGCAATAGTAATTAAAATTGCATGGCATTGGCATAAAACTGACATGTTGACCAATAGAATTATCAACAACTTCAATATAAATCCACATATCTGTGGACACCTGATTTTTGAGAAAGAAGCCAGAAATATACAATGGGAAAAAAGAAAGCATATTCTACAAATGGTGCTTGTCTAAGTGAACGTCTGCATGGAGAAGATTGCAAATAGATCCAGATTTATCACCTGACACAAAACACAATTCCAAGTAGATCGAAGACCTCAATATAAAACCAGATACACTGAACCTGATAGAATACATTGGAACAGGACACAACTTTCTGAACAGAACACCATAGCTCGGGCACTAAGATCAACAATTAATAAGTAATATCTCATGAGCCTGAAAAGCTTCTGTAAGGCAAAGGACACTGTCAATAGGACGAAACAGCAGCCCAGAGAATGAGAAAAGATTTTCACCAACTCCACATCTGATAGAGGGCTAATATCCAAAATACTTAAAAATCCATTCTTTGGTTGAGGAATATCTAGGTTGTTTCCAATTTCTGGCTATTGTCAATAAAGCTGCTATGAACATAATTGAGCAAGTGTCCTTGTAATATAGTGGAATATCCTTTGGATATATTCCCAGGAATGGTATGTCTAGTCTTGTGGTAGATCAATTTCCGATTTTCTGAGAAACCACCATATTGATTTCCAAAGAGGCTATACAAGTATTCACTCCCAAATGTCCTAGTCACTCTACTTGAGGCCGGAGGACTCCCAGAAATGGAGGAGTGTTCCCCTTGCTCTCCATCCTTGCCAGTACATAGTAATGGTACATTTATACAATGGAGTATTAATCAGTTGTTAATCAGAAAAATGATATCATGAAATTTGCAGGCATGTGGATGGAACTAAAAATATTGAGTGAGGTAACCCAGACCTGGAAAGACAAACTTGGTGTGTACTCAGTTATAAGTGAACATTAGCTGTGAAGTAAAGGATAATCATGCTACCATCCACAGACCTAGAGAGGCTAAGTAACAAGGAGGGTTTATGCAGGGAATGCAAGGATCTCCTTGGGAAGAGGAAATAGAATAGATTGTGTGGGTGGACTGGGTATGGGTAGGGATAGGAACAGGAGGGGTCATGTGAGGGTAGGGGGAACAGAATATTACAATAGATGGCTGGTATTGGGAGCAGTTTGAGATGAGGTAGAAACGTAGTGAAACCTATGAGGATGAAACTAATGAAGACTTCTAGAAATGGAGGTCTTGGCACTAGAACCTGTCATCCTTTGTAACCAGGTAAAGCCTCAAGTAGAGTGACTGGGACACCAACTTGGCCACAAACTCTCTAACCTACAGCTTGTCATACTTGCAGTACGGGTTGTGACTGGATCCTAGCGTAATGGTCATCAGAGAGACCAGAGAGACTTCGTGCAGCAACTGATGGTAGCAAATGTAGAGTCCCACAGGCAAAGACTAGGCAGAGCTCGGGGAGTGCTGCACAGGAGGGCAAAGGAGGACTGGAGGGGCCAGAAGAGTCAAGGACACCACCAGAACAAGGCCCACAGAATTAACTGACTAGGACTCAAGTGGCCTGAGAGATCAGGGAACCTGTATAGATCTGAGCTTTGTTCTCTGCATAGATGTTTGTAAGTTGGAATTCTTGTGAGATTCCCAATAATAGGAGGGGGGTTTTCTCTGACTCTTTTGCCTTACTTTAGGACCCATTTCTTCCAATTTTGTTGATGTGAAATGATAAGCCTGGTCTTATTGTAGCTTGTTAGTCAGTAATTTGATTGATGTTCCTGGAAGGCCTGATCTTTTCTGAGGAGAGATAGAAGAGGATGGATCTGGGGAAAGGGGAAGAGAGGAAGAGACTAAGAGGGTGGAGGGAAACTCAGCCTGTCTACCAAGTTTCACACTCAACTTCGTGACTGGCCATGAGCTTCCAGGCATTTGTCAGTCCAAAGAAGATGACATAGTGACAGCATGTACCTCCCAGAATTCATTGTTCATTTGCTGTTAGCTTTGGCTGAATGACAGAGCATTTGCCTGGTCTATACTAGGTACTGGGTCTATCAATAGCACCGAAAAAAATTAAGAACTGAAAAAGTAATTCATCACAACAAGGAGAAGCAGGATGAGGACAAGGATAAAGAGGAGGAAGAGGAGGAAGAGGAGGAAGAGAATCTCAAGTACCCTTCAAAGGGAAATTTTTTTTATCTATTTAATGAGGTGATGGCTAAGAAAAATAGTTCCCTGTCCAGACAGAAGATTTTTTTCAGTATGAAAATGCATTCTATCAAGCCAGCACATATTAAATACTATGAAACTAGATTGATGTGATCAAGAAAAGCCTGCTGCCCTGAAGACAAGTTTTCCAAACAGGGATTTCCATCCACGGTGGCTGCAATTTCTCTCATGCAGAAATTTCTCTCTGGTACATTTAGCGTGTGCTCAGGAAACACACTCTGAATGTTGAGTCCCAGGGAAGTGAACAACAGAGAGGCAGAGAGGCTGCAGCTAATGTCCTAAAACACCCGAACAGCCAGACCTTCTAGAAGAATCTAGTCACCACAATGACATTTTATTTTTCAGCACTAGGGATCATGTCCAGTGCCCCCTGGATCCTAGGCATGCGCACTGCCATTAAGCTATACCTGGAGCTAAATCAGGAGTTACATCCAATTATTTTAGGATAACAATAGCTACTAGCACTATAGGTTAAGCCCTTGAGATTCATTTCCTACTTTAACATCATCACTATCCTTTTTATTCTATGAGAAGAGGAATAAGCAGAGGTGGGGAGTTACTGGCCCAAGGCTACACTGCTGGTGAAGAGCTAAACCAGAATTCAAACCCAGGACTCAGAATTGCAGTATAGAAGCAAGCATAGCTAACTGGGGAAATGAAGAATTTTGAAATCTCAGTTCTGCTCAGAAAAAGGACCTTTTCATCACAACTGTCTTTCCCTTGATCCTAAGACAGAAAGCCAGTTGATGCCTTTAAAGAATTTTTTTAATTAAGGAAAATAATGTTTTTCAAAAGACAGCAGCATGTTTAATCACCAAAGGAAACAACAACAACAAAAAAAAAAGACATCTAACCTCAGCCCCAAATCAACCTGTTTAAAATATTAATATTGCAGTTATCTACTGCCTTTCTTCCAGGAACTGAAAGAGTTTAATATAGCCCATTAATTCTTATACTATTTTGGTGAGGGAAGAAAGCTAGCATCGTTATCTATTTTTTTCCATGAAGAAAGAGAAGTGCAGAACCAGCTAGAGTGTTGGGAAATGGAGTAAGTGTGAGTCCCAAGCCAAATGTGAACATGTGATCTGGAGGCCAGCTTTCTCCAGAGTATTTACTGAATGTGGATGGCTTCCCAGAAGCACTCTCCTTTCTGATACGTACAGAAGCCTGTAGTGTGACAGCTTTGTCAGGGAGCCCTGTGATATAAGGCATTTCTGATAAAATAAAAATATTAGTTAAAGGGATTCTCAAATATGACAAGTATACCACAGTCACTGGGATGTAGGGGACAAAGTTGGGTCAGACCTTCAGAGTTTGTGATTCTGCAGCCCAATGGTGTGGCCAAGGTCTGTATTGATTCTGCAGCCCGATGGTGTGGCCAAGGTCTGTGTTTGTCAACAAGGCCTGGCTGAGATGACTGATCCCTGGCCCACACTTTAAGAAACAGTCACCTTTTGTAGCCTAACCCTATGAAAGGTGAGGCAGACTACAGAACTCACCACACCCAGGTTCAAATCCCAGTAGTTACTTATTAGCTATGTCACTGTTTTGTTTTGTTTTATTGGTTGGTTTTTTTAGATGCTTTTATTTATTATATTGAAGTATACCATAGCTGTCTTTAGACACTCCAGAAGAGGGAGTCAAATCTCCTTATGGATGGTTGTGAGCCACCATGTAGTTGCTGGGACTTGTGCTCAGAACCTTTTGGAAGAGCAGTCAGTGCTCTTAACAGCTGAGCCATCTCTCCAGCCCTTAGCTGTGTCACTGTTGATAACTATGTAATTGGTCCCTTTGTTCTTCAACTGTTTCTTTTGAAAAAGATGGACTTTTGACAACAATATTTCACACAGAATGGATTCAATCATTGTTAGGGACCCTCACATTTCCTAAAGAGTCACGCTACGCTTAGCAATCTTCTCTAATACTACAGGAGTCCTCGCTCACAAGGTATCTTTAATTAGGAAATATTCCTTCCAAGAGGTTGGGCAGTCCCTAGGGAAATTAACACCAGGCAGAAATCTTAATTATGGGAATTATCCTGAAACTACTAGGGCCAGAGACTTTGATCAACAGGGAATATTGCTTTAGGGCATGAACTCACAAGATTTGCTTTAAAAGTCCTCTTAGCAAGGGTATGGACTCTAACTCAGATACATTTCCAGAGAGTTAAGTAACAAATTATCAAATTTTAATGACACTGGCAAGGACAGCTTCAGCTGATGGAGGTACAGTCAAGAATACTTAGTCTGAATTTTAATGAAAAAGATTTCACCCCTTCCTTGTTTGCACCCAGAAGCTAAGATACTGCGTGAAGCCTGAAGGTGCAACGGATGGTAAAACCGTAGTCAACTGTCTAAAGTTCCTTGACGGATTTCTTACTGAGAACTGTGGAGTTGAGACTTAGCAGCTGCTCAGAGCCAGCTGCAGTGGTGCCTGCATGTAACCCTGAGTGCTTGGATAGTAAAAGGAGAAGGATCACAAGTTCAAGGTCACCCTCAGCTGCATAGCACTGTTGAGGCCATCCTGAACAATATGGGTTCTGGACAACAAAAACACTGAAACACCATAGAAATACTTTTAAAAACCAACCATTTTCTATCTTCACTGGTTGCCCCCTGAACAGTACAGTGGGTTCAACATAATTTACATCCAAGCGGGCAGGTCAATGTTTTCTTAATATAGATAAGGGGCTTTATGTTTCCCCTGGCACATTATACAGGTGAGCAGATCATGCTATGGACTTTTAAAACTATTGATTTGGCAGAATCTGTTTAGCATCTCACAGATATTCAATTCCACATGCTCTGCCTGCCCCAGCCTGCTTCCCAGATTGACACTTAAGAGCTTCAGTCCTTCATTGCAATAGGCAGTAAATAAGCAACCCCCACCCACAAAACACATAAATTGCCCCTAAATTATAATACGTTGAGTTACTACATAGACTTACTTTATGAGCTCCAAATACATGGCACACTCAACTGAGGAGCTGGTTCATGGGTTAACAGTTCTTACTGTGTGAGCATAAAGACCTGAGAACAAATACCTGTGATAAGCTGGGCATGGTAGTGTGTGTCTGTAATACCAGTAGAGGCAGAGACAGAGGATTCCTGGAGCTTCCTAGATAGCCAGTCTAGTTAAATGGGTGACCTCCAAACTCAATGAAAGGCTCTGTCTCAAAAAGACAGACAGACAGACAGACAGACAGACAGATGATAGGAGAGCAATTGAGGAAAATATCCGATCTCAGTTTCTGGCCTCCGCAACTCTATCACACATGCAAGTACACACATACACACACACACACACACACACACACTCGCCCGCACACACATGTACGTACATGCATACACACGTGCACATAGACATGCACACACATGCACATGTGTATACCACAGACTAAATATATTCATGTGTGCCCTATTTCCATTGAATATATGCCTGCCTCTCTGTTTCTAGAGTTTGGCTTCCCTGATGATATACCCATTTTATACCTAAAACTTACAAAATGGTAGCATTATCTGAATTCATACATGGAGGCAAACAGTTCCAGAGCAAGGTCAGATAATACATTTATTGCTGCCACATAGTGGTACGTCTAGCCTAGTTGTGTGACAAGCACATGCAGAGAAGCACTGAGACCCAAACCAGGAATGACAATTGAGCTCTAGGCCAATAGCCAGCAAAGCTCTACAGCCACATGGCTGAAGCTACCTTGGAAACAGACGCCAGCCTTAGCTGAGCTGACCCCGCTAAGCCATGTGGAAGCAGACTACATGGCTGGCTATTTGAACCCGCTAC
Source organism: Apodemus sylvaticus (assembly GCF_947179515.1). Taxonomy (NCBI): domain Eukaryota; kingdom Metazoa; phylum Chordata; class Mammalia; order Rodentia; family Muridae; genus Apodemus; species Apodemus sylvaticus. The sequence goes on along the minus strand of NC_067473.1, from coordinate 127,047,143 downwards.
ATTTGGCCTAGCTTCATTCCATTAGGCAACAAGTAGCCCAGGAGCTACCTAGGAGACTCACACAGTAGCTACGTTCAACCTGTCTATTGTCCAAAAATTCATTCTTGATGCAGCCCATCCACCCCATGATTCTGTCCTGGTACTTGTACACTGCTAACAAATTAGCAAGTGTATATGTTATTTGATTCTACCAATGCCTGGTGCATTCTAGGGTGCTCATATTGTACTGTACTGTATGTTAAAGGTGAATGCCAAGACAAAAGTTTTTAACAAAAAGTTTTTAACAAAAGTTTTGGCTGTCTCAATAACCTAAGTCTGACACTTTAAATTACATGTGGTAACACTCAGTCAATTAAGACATCACCTTCCTTACAGATTCAATGCAATCCCCATCAAAATCCCAACTCAGTTCTTCACAGAGTTAGAAAAAACAATTCTCAAATTCATCTGGAAAAACAAAAAACCCAGGATAGCTAAAACTATTCTCAACAACAAAAGAAATTCTGGGGGAATCAGTATCCCTGACTTCAAGCAATACTACAGAGCCATAGTATTTAAAACTGCATGGTATTGGCACAGTGACAGACAAGTGGACCAATGGAATAGAATTGAAGATCCAGAAATGAACCCACACACCTATGGTCACTTGATCTTTGACAAAGGAGCCAAAAACATCCAGTGGAAAAAAGATAGCCTTTTCAACAAATGGTGCTGGTTCAATTGGAGGTCAGCATGCAGAAGAATGCGAATTGATCCATTCTTATCTCCATATTCTAAACTTCACTCCAAGTGGATCAAGGACCTCCATGTAAAACCAGACACACTGAAACTAATAGAAAAGAAACTGGGGAAGACCCTAGAGGACATGGGCACAGGGAAAAGTTCCTGAACAGATCACCAATAGCTTATGCTCTAAGATCAAGAATTGACAAATGGGACCTCATAAAATTACAAAGTTTCTGTAAGACAAAGGACACTGTTAAAAGGACAAAATGGCAACCATCAAATTGGGAAAGGATATTCACCAACCCTACATTAGATAGAGGACTAATATCCAATATATACAAAGAACTCAAGAATTTAGACCCCAGGGAACCAAATAACCCTATTAAAAATGGGGTATAGATCTAAACAAAGAATTTTCACCAGAAGAAATTCGGATGGCCAAGAGGCACCTTAAGAAGTGCTCAACATCATTAGTCATTAGGGAAATGCAAATCAAAACAACCCTGAGATTTCACCTTACACCAGTCAGAATGGCTAAGGTCAAAAACTCAGGAGACAGCAGGTGTTGGCGAGGATGTGGAGAAAGAGGAACACTCCTCCACTGCTGGTGGGGCTGTAAGATGGTGCAACCACTTTGGAAATCAGTCTGGAAGTTCCTCAGAAAACTGGACATGACACTTCCGGAGGACCCTGCTTTACCTCTCCTGGGCATATACCCAAAGGATTCCCTGGAATGCAATAAAGACACATGCTCCATTATGTTCATAGCAGCCTTATTTATAATAGCCAGAAGCTGGAAAGAACCCAGATGCCCCTCAAAGGAGGAATGGATACAGAAAATGTGGTATATTTACACGATGGAATACTACTCAGCAATTAGAAACAATGAATTCACAAAATTTTTATGCAAATGGATTGATCTAGAAAATATCATCCTAAGTGAGGTAACCCAGTCACAAACGAATACACATGGAATGCAATCTCTGATAAGTGGATATTAATTAGCCCAGAAGCCCTGAATACCCAAGGCACAAATCACATAACAAATGACTCCCATGAAGAAGTATGGAGAAGGTCCTGATCCTGGAAAGGATTGATCTAGCATTGGAGGGGAATATAAGGACAGAGAAAAAAAGGAGGGAGGTGATTGAAGAAGAGATGGAGAGAAGAAGGTTTATGGGACATATGGGGAGGGGACATCCGGAAAAGGGGAAATCATTTGGAATGTAAACAAAGAATATAGAAAATAAAAATATTAAAAAAAAGACATCACCTTCTTAACAATAGTTGCATTCCATGTGTATTCTTTTGTGATTGTGTTACCTCGCTTAGAATATTTTCCAGTTCTAACCATTTGCCTAAAAAAAATCATGAATTCATTGTTTTTAATTGCTGAATAGTACTCCATTGTGTATATATACCACATTTTCTGTATCCATTCCTCCATTGAGGGATATCTGGGTTCTTTCCAGCTTCTGGCTATTATAAATAAGGCTGCTATGAACATAGTGGAGCATGTGTCCGTATTGCATTAGCCCTGAAGCTCTGAATACTGAAGATACAATTAGCATATCAAATGATTCCCATGAAGAAGGAAGAAGAGGGCCCTAATCCTGGAAAGGCTTGATCCAGCATTGTAGGGGAGTACCAGGACAGAGAAAAGGGAGGGGCAAAGATAGGAGAATGGATGGAGAGAAGAGGACTTATGGGACATATGGAGGGGGGGGGGGGACTGGGAAAGGGGAAAGCTTTTAGAATGTAAACAAAGAATATAGAAAATAAAAATTTTTTTTAAAAAAGATACTTAGAAAAAGACATCACCTTCATACATTTTTGTGTTCAATTTTGTCATAAGAATATTTTTTTAAAGGACTAGCATGTAGTAGTGACAGCATTGACTGAATGTTGTCATCTGCGGTCAAGATCATTTGTGTCTCATTGCTTGGGGCCCTTGTATCAGGTCCCGGCTACAAAGTGAACCAGACCACCCTCCAGCTTCACACCGCTTGACTTCAAAGGGCTATGCATTTCTCTAAAATACAAACTTTTACTTTCATTCATGTACATGTGTTTGTGTATGTACATGCCAATACAGGAGCCCATGGAAGTCAGAGAGGTTGAATGACCCAGGAGCTTGAGTTAGACGTGTGTGATCCACCCAGTGTGGGTGCTGAGAACTGGACATGGGCAGAAACAGGACATGCTTTTGTTGTGATGGGGAGCAGAGGCAGCAACACAGAGCCTCCATTTTTAACCCTTTATCCCCATGCCTTTGGTTTTTCCCACTGGTCTTTGCAAAGTGAGTAAAAGCTGCCAAGTCCAAGAGAACAAGTGAGCATATGGTGCTAAGAAAATCCTTTCTAAGTTCTAGTACAGTTCCCTTTTAAACCCCTTAAGACCCACATAGGCAGTGTGACAGCCAGAGACTCCTTCTGAAAGGGCCTCGGCGGCTCTCTGCATAGTCATTTCTGCATGTTTTCCCTCTCTGAGTTATCCTGCCTGTCAGTGAACAGCAGCTGGTGGTATTCATTGTTTGCTCAATGAGGGGGTACTGAGGTTGTGTATTTACCTTTGCAGCACTGGGGTTTCCAGAAACTTCTGCAAACAGGTACTTTCACCTCATGAAATGTTTTCTGGGAATTGAAGACAGAGAAACAGACACCTACACTACACGGGAAATGAAAATGTTATTTACATAGTACATTTGTCTTCTGGTGCCTACAGGGACAGGGAAATAAACACACTGGGAAGAGATCTGTGTTTGGACTGTCTTGAACTCTGTCTTTGCCTCTCTTGCCAAACTCCATTGTGTTAGAAGTTCAGTTTCTTGCTTCCCACAAAGTAATGGGAAGCATCTCCCTCACAAATGAAGCCAGATATGCAGTTTAGAAAAGCACACTGATGAGGCTTAAGAAAGGACTGTCCAAATAATATTAGTGCCATTACTGGAAGCTTCTAAAGCATGTCTACACATAAAGAAAAGCTATCATGGCCATCTGTTCAACACTTGTTAAAGCACATTCTTTCTACTGTTTCTGGAACAGTAATTCTTTACCCTATCCATTTCTCTTCCCAACCCTACCAGTATGGAGGAATCATGAATTTAAATGAGGCAACATCAATGTCTTATGACATCAGCACACTGCCAGAGAACCTGTGCTAACTCAGACCCTGAGATCCTCAGCCAAGGTTTCCTCACTAAGAGAAGACCACTACTAGCTCCACACTTGGAACAGCCGATGTTGATGCCCTGATCATCCCAAGGAGACTTGGCACAATGATGGCAGATTCCCAGGAAACTGGCCATGTCCCACTGTCCTGCCTTTCTGCTTTGCCATGTAAAAACTCTGACTCCAAAGAAACACTACTAAGCAATGCACTGCAGCAAGAGGTGGAGATGGGGGTGAGAGTGGGAGTAGGTGCTGAACCATTGATGGATCGAGATAGCTTCCCTTTTCACTGTAGCACTAACATATTTTCTAGAAGGTTCCTCAAATGGTGCACAGAAGACTTAGACCCACCACCTCTCTACTGTAGTAATCGATTCACTCTTGACCTCTAAGGGATCCTAATCCATGCCCTCCCTTGCCCTGATTCTTTGTCTCTTTCTTAGTTTTCACTTGGATTTCTTGATACTTTCCACATCAAGAACCCTGCAACCCCGTCTCCATGTCTCCTCCTTTGGTGATCCCAAGTAAGACACCAAACAGGGTGAGATGCACCTGACTTGCCAAGACTGTCATTAGCCCTTGCCGGGAATCTAAGACAGTCCTTGCCAGCATAAGTGAGTGTCTGGCATTTGCAGTTTCTCTAGAGAGAACAATTGCATTGGCTGTGTCTTTGTAACATCTCTGTTCTTTATATATCCCAAGAAACAGAAATCTTCTACTAAAATATTGAAAAATGTCTACAATTCAGTATTTTTATTATTAAAGGACTGCTTATTTTATATATTCACTATTTTAAAGCCTATTTTAATAATCCATTACCTATGTATTCTAGTGGGTGCAAATACCTTGTAAAACCATAAAAATCATTATCTCTACTATATTGTCCTCAATGTCTATCTGAGAGGGCTAATGGTCCATTGGTCCCCTGTCCTCATGATATCTGGATCCTTTTCCATCTGATCTTAGATTCAACTGCAAAACCATTTCATGCTGACCAAAATTTGAAAAACCAAATGAGATACTGCCTTTGGCTCCCCACCTACCCACAATCAAGTTGAGAAGACAATTGCACACGTAAACAACTCTGATTTAAGATGAACCCTGGCTAGTGCTGGAATACAAGCACAGAAGGCAATATATTGAGAAAAGGAAAGATTTGTTTCCAAAGAGAGAATCAGGAAAAGTTTGGGCATTCTGCCACTGATAGTCTTTGTGTCATCTCATTGAGCCAGGCAACATGTGGGGAGAAGAGGTAAAAGCATTAGCACTGATTTGAAGGCATGCAAAACTTGCCCTAGCCCTGCAAACAATCTGTACTTCCAAGAGTGTTTATGTGAATGACACAGTTTGTTTTGTATTGCAGAGCTGCTATAGATAATTGTGCCAAGTGGTTATGACCCTAGTTACTGATTAGTGATTACTCAAGTAGAAAAGATAAGCCCATGTTGAAAAATTAGTGACAATCCACAGAAAGAGCAGGCTGGACCAGAAAGATAGTACTCATGTTCACATTCAATGTATTTTCTTCATACGTGCAAAGAATCAGTGACTTGGTCCCCAAAGGCAAGGCTGGTCCACCTTGTATAGAGCTGTGTCTCATTTTTAGTTGCTATGGCTCACAAGTAAGATAACATGAGCTGGTTTTCCAAAATGTTCCAGCAGCTCTTATCTAAGCATTCCAAGTTCTAACCTACCATTATATAACCCATGAGTGGCCAAGTCATAAGGATTATGTTCTGTAAACTCCTAGCCACCTCCTCCCAACAGTCTCTACTACATCTTACTTTTGCATGCCAGGAAGTCTCATGTGGATTTTTGCCATCTGGTCTTGCCTCCAGCCTTACATTTTTTTCCTTGCAATATATACTACATTCTGCCTCTGATGTTTGTTTCCCTTCCAAAGCCTGATATCAAGCCATCTAATGAATGTCTGAGAGAGTGGGTATTGGTTTGCATTTGAGTCTGGGTTCTAGAAATTAAAACTCAATGTTATGCTTCTGGAATTGGTAAATGGAGCCCACTGCCTCAGTACATAGCTGCAATTCATTGTCATAAGTCACACCCATACATTTACATATTAGCTATGATCACTTCTCTCCTGAGATGAGAAAATTAATCTTAACAGGAACTGAATTAAACACAAAGCCTTTAAAATACTTGCTACAGAACACCTTTGCCCTTGTATGTGAGAAGTATCAGAGATTAATAAAAGCTCATGAAAAGGAACCTCAACCTACATGCATAATATAAATGCTTAGTAAATGTCAGATACTGTAATTACCATTATTATTTCAGAATTTCTACTCATTGGCCTGCATAAAATTAGAGCTCTGCATGCCTGAATTCTCTCATAAAAGGAGATAGAAGGTTAGGGCACAGTGGACTTTCCTGATCCTAGAACAGTCCTTTTCACAAATCACACTCCATAAGATTCACGATACTACATTGTATCTTTCTCTGCTCCCTTCTCCTGAATTCCCAATTAGATCTAGACCTGCGTTGGTGCCCAATTCTAAATGTTATAAATTCCAAACTATACTTTCTCTTCCAAATGGGTATTTCCTAAACAATCAAGCAGAGGACTATTCGGGAAGCCTGAAACCAAGATTCAAGATTTGTTTTAAAACTTTATCATTAAGAAAATGTCAAATTATGGCCTTTTCAAGCAAGAAGAGAACTGTTAAAATCCAGCTGTCTCATTTCTTATAAATTAGGCAGTTTCTTTTCTTCAATGAGCATTATTGACTTATAACTAAACTATTTCTGCTCTTCGTTTTAACCATTTCTTTTCACATCTCTTCATTGCTAGGGTTACTAACTCCTTTCAGGCAAACATTCTTCACTCCTGCATCTGTGTGTTCTATCGCTTTAGCACCATTCATCACTTTATTCATCCTGAAGCAGGATGCATTGACCAAAGTGGTGGGGACACAAAAAGTGTGTATGTATGTGTGTGTGTGTGTGTGTGTGTGTGTGTGTGTGTGTGTGTGTGTGTGTGTGTTGGGGGGACAATTGACATACAAAGTGAAGATAAATATTCATGGAACTAAATGTTCATTAGAAATAATGGAAACTAAATTCCAAATCAGCATTCAGATTTAAGGTGAATGGCTTCCTCTGACACACATTCCCACTGTCATTCATTGTTTTGTGACAGGCCCATAGGCAGGAGTCAAATCATCAGGTGACCAAGAACTTCCGAAATAATAAGGCAAAGTAAACCTGACCTTATTAGTGTGCTATTTTTTAAAATAGTCATGCAAAGTGATGGGTGTTGTATTAGTTAGAGTTTCATTGCTGAGATGAGACTCCATGACCAAGACAACTCTTATGAAGGACAGCATTTAATTGGGGATGATTTACAAGTTCTGAGGTTCAGTCCATTTTCATCATGGGAGGAAGCATGGCAATGTCCAGGCAGACATAGTTCTGGAGGAACTGAGAGCTTTACATCTTGTTCTGAAGACAAACAGAAGACTCTGTCTGGCATCCTCAGGCAGCTAGAAGGAAGCTCTTAAATCCTACCCCCACAGGGATACCCTTCCTACTCCAACAAGGCCACACCTCCTATTAATGCCACATCCCGGGCCAAGAATATTCAAACCAGCACAGGTGCCATGGTGGTTCCATATCCTGATACTATCATGCTTTGCTCCTACCAACTTCTCCCCACCACTTCCCTCTACCATCTCCACCTTCTTCCCATTCTGCTTCCTTTCTTATCTCCAAAGAATTCTTCTTTCTGTTTTCATGTCTTATGGGATTCCATCATCCTTTTCCCTAATCCAATTCTGATCCCATTCTGATCTTTCTAATGGCATGACCTACATGTACATATGTACAGATCTTAAATCTATATTCTGTATACATATGTGAGAATACATATAGTATTGTTTTCCTGAAACTGGCTTTTTCACTTACCTAATGATCTCTAGTTCCATCCATTTTCCTGCAAATATAATCTTCTCATTTTTAGTATCTGAAAAATAATTTCCTGGATTTTCTATATCCATTCATCTGTATATGGACATCTTGGCTGGTTCCTTTTCTTAAATATTGTGAACACTATATCTATAAACACGAATGTGCAAATGTTTGTGTGATATATTTAATTAGAGTCTTAGACCGGAATAGCTAGATCCTATGATAGTTTAATTTTAGAGTTTTGATAAGCCCCCATACTGGCTTCCACAGTTATTGCGCAAATTAGCATTCAAACCAACAGTGTACAAAGGTTGATCTTTACCCATGCCCTTGCCAGTATTTGTTTTCTTAATGGTAGCTATTTTGTCTGGGGTGAAATAGAGTGTCAAGGCAGTTTTAATTTGTATTTTCCAGATGGTAAAAGATGTTAAACACATTTTCAAGTGCATACTGGTGATTTATATTCTTCTTTTGAAAACTATGTGCCCAGTTCATTAGCCCATTTATTGGTACGATGATTTGACTTTTTCATGATTCAAATTTTCTGTTCTTTATGTATTCTAGATATTAATCCCTCTTCAGGTGTATTGTTGGAAAAGATTGTTTTTCCCATTCTGTAAGCTGTCTGTTTACTTAATTTTCCTTATTATTTTTGGTGCCATTGGAGTTCTATCAAGAAGGTCCTTTGCTGAAGCCTGATTCTTAAAGTGTTTCTTCTGTGTTTTTCCCTAGTAGTTTCAAATTTAAAGGGCTTACATTAAGCAATTTGATCCACCTTGAAGTGGTTTATCTTCAGAGTAAAAGATAGAGACAAGTTTTATTCTTCTTCAAGTAAATACCCAAATTTTTTTGGCTGTTTGGAGTCTACAATGCTTCCACATGCATTTAGGATTACAGTTTCTGAAAATATAAATGGAAGTTTGTTATCATGTTAACTAAATGGATTACTTTCAGTAGTAAAATAATTAGATAATATTAACTCTTCCAATCCATGAGCATAGGAGAATTTTTCTATCTTCTAGAATATTCTTTAACTTCTCTCCTTAGTGTTGTAAAGTCTTTATTGTAGGCAGGTAGGATGAGTATTTAAAATCTTTTAATAAACTGCCAGACTGATTTCCAGAGTGGCTGTACCAGCTTGCAATGTCACCAGCAGTAGAGGAGTGTTCCTCTTTCTCCACATCCTCTCCAATACCTGTTGTCTCCAGAGTTTTTGATCTTAGCCATTCTGACTGGTATGAGGTTGTTTTGATTTGCATTTCCCTAATAACTAAGGATATTGTACATTTCTTTAGGTAAAAGTTCTTTGTTTAGCTCTGTACCCCATTTTTAAGTAGGGTTATTTGGCTCTCTGGAGTCTAACTTCTTGAGTTCTTTGTATATATTGGATATTAGCCCTCTGTCGGATGTAAGGTTGATAAAGATATTTTCCCAATTTGTTGGTTGCTGTTTTGTCCTACATTCTGGTGGTTCCTCAGAAAACTGGGCATGATACTACTGGAGGACCCCATTACCACTCATGGGCATATACCCAGTGGATTCCCTAGCATGTAATAAGGACACATGCTCCTATATGTTCATAACAGCCCTATTTATAATAGCCAGAAGCTGGAAAGAAGCCAGATCTCCCTCAACAGACGAATGGATACAGAAAATGTGGTATATTTACACAAGGGAATACTACTCAGCTATTAAAAACAATAAATTCATGAAATTCTTAGGCAAATGGGTGGAACTGGAAAATATCATCCTAAGTGAGGTAACGCAATCACAAAAGAATGCACATGGTATGCACTCACTGATAACTGAATATTATTCCAGAAGCTTGGAATACCCAAGACACAATTCACATATCAAATGATGCCCAAGAAGAATGAAGGAGAGGCCCCTGGTACTGGAAAGGCTTGATGCAGCAGTGTAGGGGAATACCGGGACAGGGAAGTGAGAGGGGGTTTATTGGGGAATAGGGGAGGTAAGAGGGCTTATGGGACTTTCAGGGAGGAGGGAACCAGGAAAGGGGAATCATTTGAAATGAAAATAAAGAATATATATAATAAAAAATAAAATCTTTTGATTTCCTATAGTTATTAACTTTCCTCCCAGGACTGTCATGACTGAATTCCAAAGGTTCTGGTAGTCTGCTTTCATGAGTAGTTGATTCTAGCAATTATTTCCTTTCTGAATTGTTTAATGACCCACTGATGAATCAAGGATATATTATCAGTCTCTGATTACTTCTGTAGTTTATCTGGGTTTGGTTTGGGTTTTGGTTGGTTGGTTGATTGGTTGTTGTTGTTGTTTTGGTTTTGGTGGTAGTGGTAGTAGTAGTGTTTTCTGTTTGTTTGTGGATCTTTTGCTGTTATTTTCTACTTTTATTATACTATTATCTGATAAGATTCAAGAAATTATTTTAATTGATTTGCATTGGTTATGATTTATGGATTTATTGGTTATGGTTATGATTTTGCTGCTTAGAATGTAGTCAGTATTGTAAATTGTTCCATGGACTGTGTTTCTCAGATCTGCTAGATTAAATGTTCTACAGATGTTTGTTAAATCCATTTGTTCTGTGGAATAATTTGAAGTTGCTTTCTTGGCTTTAAGTTATATAACTTATGTAAAATGGGAGTTGGAAAATGGCATCATGCATTATTATTGTATCAAGATCTGTGTCTTCTAGGTCTATCAGTATTCATTTCATGACACTCAAGTCCCAAACTGTGGTGCATATATATTTTGTTATTTGTATGTTTGTGTGTGAATTATTCTCTGCATTAATATGTAATGGCCTTCTTTATATCTTCTGATGACTAATGCTGGTTTGAAGTCTACTTTATCAAATATCAGATATCAAAGTAACTATGACACCTTGTCTCAGACTTCGTCACTTGATGGTCCTCTGACTCATTCTGTGGATTTCTTTGCCAATGTGGTATGTTTCTTAGAGACAAGAGATAGGTAGATTTTTATTTTTTTATCCAGTCAACATCTTTTTGGTGAGTTGCTGTTCTTTACATGTAAGGTTATTATTGAGTGATATTACCTACTTCCTATGATTTTATTTGTTGTTTCTCTGGTTGGCTGGGTTTGTTACTGTTTTTTCTTCTCTCAACGTTAGGGTTTGCTGATTCACTGTACTGGACATGAATTCCTACCTACTATGCTGTGTACATTCATTCCTCTCATGAAATTTATTGTACTGTGCTACTGTGGTTGGGTATGACCTGTTTTTCTCCTTTGTATATGGCATCCTGAATGGTTCTGCAGTGTTGACTTGATAGCCATTGACTATCTTAATTCATACTTATCTGCAAATATCCTTATAGCTCTATCAATTTTAAAATGCAGCATTACTGAATTTAGCATCTGGCTTGCAGTTGTATCCTTTCAAGACTTGAAATATACCACTCCGTGCTTTCTTGGTTTTTAGCATTGTTAATGTGAAAGCTGGTGCTATTGTGTTTCCTCCTTTGAAAGTAGACTGGTATCTTCTTCCTATATAACACCTTAACTTTATGTTATGGAGAGATTCATCCCTGGTCATTTGTATTTAGGGTTCTTTTAATTTTTGGAATTCTGTTTCTTTATATTTAGATATTTTTCTGCTACCATCTTAATGAATAAATTCTTTATGCCTTCCATTTCATATCAGCATTTTCCCCTATCCCATGGCTTTGATGGTTAGTATAATCATGCTCAATAATTTTTTTCTTTATTGGTTTTCAAATGTAGTTTGTCATTGTCCTTGCCTTCCATTTCTGATAGGCTTTCTTCTCTAGGTTAAGTCTACATATGTATGCTAGCCACTGTTTTTTGCTTGATTCATTGAGCTTTTTATTTCCAACACTGCAACTGTTTTTTCATAATCCCAATCCCTATGCTAAATTTTTCTTTTATGTCATTGACTTTTTAATCATAAAATTGATCTTCTCTCCATTTTGTGACCATTTCCTCTATGTTCCTAAAATTCTTCTCCCAGATAACTTCATCTGCATGTTTGTATCCTCCTTAAGGTTACTGATCACCTTTACTAGTAAGTACATTTGGAGACTCCAGCCAGATGATTACCTATTTCAGTTTCTTTGAGTTCAGTAGTTGGGGAGTTATAATCTTTGCAAAATTCCTGTTGCCTTGCATTTTTTGTTACAATTTACATAGCTCTTTGTTTAGAAATTTCTTCTTTTATTTTATTTTTTCTATATTTCTAGGAGGATAATACTTAGTGTAATTTACTGAGAAGAAAACAAGTTTCTGTAATGGCAACAACTTCAAACCATACAAAAAAGAAAGAAATACATTTATTATCAATCAATTAATCCCCACTAATAACCATCAATGGTTGTGAGATGAAAAATAGAAAAACTAATTCAGAATGTGCTATCAAGTTAAAAACCAGTTAGAGTAAACACAAAAATAGGAAATGAATGAGGCAAAAGAATGGGCAGGGGAAGAAAGAAATAGAAGCAAAATGGCCTGCCAGGGGAGAGTGATCTCCCAGCAGTGCTTTCACTTCTGAGTGCACAGGTGAGACTCCACCTTCTCTCTGGAGGGGAACAGCTAGAAACAAACAGGACATACAATCAGTGGAACAACTGGGATAGAAGTCCTCCGGCCACCATTTGCACCAGGGAGCTGGATGACTCCACAGACGCTGACAGAAGAGAGTTGGTTTCCCAGGAGTACAGACACAGGACTACAGGCCAACAGGAGGGACAAGCCCCAACCAGACAGCAATACTGACTAGCACCAGAGATAACGAGATGGCGAAAAGCAAGCACAAGAACCTTACCAACAGAAACCAAGGATACTTGATAACATCAGAACCCAGTTGTCACACCAAAGCAAGTCCCAGATAGCCCAACACACTGGAAAAGCAAGAGTTGGATTTAAAATCATATCTCACAATGCTGATAGAGGGCTTCAAGAAGGATTTAAATAACTCCCTTAAAGAAATACAGAAGAACATTGGTCTACAGGTAAAAGCCCTTAAAGAGGAAACACAGAAATCCCTTAAATAAATACAGAAGAACATAGGTCAACAGACAGAAGCTCTTAAAAAGAAAACACAAAATACCTTAAAGAATTACAAGAAAACACAATCAAGTGAAGGAACTGAACAAAACCATCCAGGATCTAAAAGTAGAAGTAGAAAAAATAAAGAAATCACAAAGTGAGACATTTCTGGAGATAGAAAACCTAGGAAAGAATTTAGGAGTCACAGATGCAAGCATCAACAATAGAATACAAGAGATACAATAAATATTCTCAGGTGCTGAGGATACCATAGAACACATTGACTCAATAGTCAAAGAAAATGCAAAATACATAAAGCTTGGAAAACAAAACATCCAGGAAATCCTGGACACAATGAGAAGACCAAACCTAAGGATTATGGGTATAGAAGAGAGCGAGGATTCCCAACTTAAAGGGCCAGTAAATATCTTAAACAAAATTATAGAAGAAAACTTCCCTAACCTAGAGAAAGAGATGCCCATGAACATACAAGAAACCTACAGAACTCCAAACAGACTGGACCAGAACAGAAAGTCCTCCTATTACATATTAATCAAAACACCAAATGCACTAAATAAAGAAAGAATATTTAAAGCAGTAAGGGAAAAAGGGCAAGTAACATATAAAAGCAGACCTATCAGAATTATACCAGACTTCTCACCAGAGATGATGAAACCTGGAGGATCCTGGGCAGATCTCGTACAGACTCTAAGAGAACACAAATGCCAGCCCAGGCTACTATACCCAGCAAAACTCTCAATCACCATAGATAGAGAAACCAAGATATTCCGTGATAAAACTAAATTTACACAATATCTATCCACAAATCCAGCCCTACAAAGGATAATAGAGGGAAAACACCAACACAAAAAGGGAAACTGCACTCTGGAAAAAGCAAGAAAGTAATCTTCCAACAAACCCAAAAGAAGAAACCCACCCAAACATAGAAATAACATCAAAACAACAATCACTATTCCTTAATATCTCTTAACATCAATGGGCTCGATTTCCCAGTAAAAAGACATAGACTAACAGAAATATTTTTCATGTAAATCTTCAATTTTATCAGAAAATGTAATTCCTCTTTTAATTAATTTAGTACTCTGTTTTTATGTCTACCATTTTATCTGCATCATTTTTTATGATAATCTTCAATTTTAACATGTTTTTCTATATATTTCTTCTATTTTATCAGAAATGTTTTCCATGTAAATCTCTGATTTTATCACAAAATATTTTTACTTCCACCTTCAATCAATTTAGAAAGGTTTTTTATATCTACCATTTTTTCTGTATAATTTTCCATAAAATAGTCAATTTTAGCCTGTTTGTCTATATATTTCTTGAATTTTATCAGAAATATTTTCCATGTAAATCTTAAATTTTACCTGAAAATATTTATAATTCCACTTTCAATCAACTTAGAATTATTTTTATTCCTACCATTTTATCTGTATAATTTCCATGATAATCTTCAATTTTAACATGTTTTTCTATATATTTCTCCAATTTTATCAGAAATATTTTCCATGTAAATTTTCAACTGGATCAGAAAATATTTATGATTCCACTTTCAATCAATTTAGGAATACTTTTATGCCTGCCTTTATTATATCTATATAAAATTTTACATGATAATCTTCAATTTTAACATGCTTTCTACATTTTCTTCAATTTTATCAGAAATGTTTTCCACATAAATCCTCAATTCTATCATAAGATGTTTCTATTTTATTTTTTAATTAATTTAGCAATGTTGTTATGTCTACCACTTTACTGTTTAATCTTCCATGAAAATTGTCAATTTTAAAGTGTTTTTCAATATATATATCTTCTACTTTATCAGAAATATTTTCCATGTAAATCTTCAATTTTATCATAAAAAATGTTTTTACTTTCTTTTTCAATAAAAGAACATGCTTTTCAAAAAATAAAAATTATTATCTTTGAGGAAAAAAGTAAAGGAAAAAATAGAGGCAAAGCAAGATTGAGAAAGTGAAAAAAAATGAGATGAGGAATATAGAAGAATATTATAGAGGAAAAAGGAAAAAACCAAGAGTAGAATAAAAGGGGAGGAAGCATTTTCCCAATAATGAGAGAAATTTTAAACTAAAATAAATATGAGAAGATGATTTTTAAAATTAATTTTAGAAATACTGAGTCAGAATACTATTAAAATGTACCAAAGAGGGAAGCAAGACATGGATTTACAAAGGAAAAGAAAATTGACCAATAAATGTAGGAGGTACAGCATAGCCACCTATGCATAAACACTAGGCCACACAGCTGCAAAGGTGTCTCCTGCATGAGGATCTAATTGAGGACTGCCTGAAAGACCTAGGGGTCCGGCAGTCCACAGCACAGGAAAAAATATTGAAAACTACAAATACAAATGGGCAAAATTTAAATTATAATAGAGTTAAATTCTCCTTGCGGGGGTGGGGGGGGGTGGGGGTGGGGGTGGGGGGGAGGTGGGTTAGTCCTCCATGGTAGAGGTCAGGATTTCTTCTTATCCTTCATGTGGAAGTCTTGATTATTTCCCCCCACACACACTCCATGCCCACACCCCCTCCATCTCTGCCCTCCCACCCCCTACCTCCCACCCCCTACTTCCCACCCCACCCCTATCTTCCCAAGGCAGAGCTGCCTCTTTCCCCCTCCTATCCCCACCCCCACCCCCATGCAGTCTGCTCCTCTAGTTCACCTAGGATAATGGCAACAGCCAAAGTACTGAACATCTGGAAGAAACTCTATAAGGGTAAAACAAAAGAAGTCTATGAATTGTTAGATAATCCAGGGAGAGTCCTCCTGTAGTCCAAGGACCAGATTACAGCAGGAAATTCAGCTAGAAAGAACCACATGGAAGGCAAAGCTGCAGTTGACAATAAGATCACCAGCTACATATTTCAGGAAGCTGGTATAAAAACTGCTTTCACCAAGACATTTGGGGAGACTGCTTTCATTGTACCCCACTGTGAAATGATTCTAACTGAATGGGTATGCTGAAAAATAGCAACTGAATCTTTTCTCAAAAGGAACCCTGGTGGAAAGGAGGGGTATAAGTTTTATCCACCAAAAGTGCAGATGTTCATTAAGGATGATGCCAATAATGATTCCGAGTGATCTGAAGAGCAACTCATGGCTGCAAAATTGTATTTTGCTGAACTTGTTATGTAAGAGTCTGTCGGAAGACCCCCACTCAATAAGGCCATAGAGACCAGAATCATTGCAAACTGCAAGAGGTTTATTGTTCCAATATGCACTAGGGTCCCCCCAGCACACAGTCAAGACCCTGAGCTCACAAAGCATACACTTTTTATAGACGTTTTGGTGGGAAGTTTGGCGGTCACCTGAGTTGGACAACTATGACTGGTTACCCTGAGCAATATTTAAAATTAGAATGGGGAGGTTGTCTCTTCATTTGGCCCTGTCCTGCCCACCTTGTGGTATTTGTAGTATTTCCTGGCATTGTCATTTTGTTGAGTCACAACCCTCTGTCCTCATCCAAGGCAGGGTGGTTCCCTGTTTAGGCCTTTTCCTTATCTGTCCTCCCCCAGGCAGTTATGGGCTTAACAGAAAGTTTCAGTCTGACTGTGAGCCCCCATTCTTGATCATGGGGAGCTGACCTGCTGTTTCTGACAGGGTTATCACAGTTATAAGGCAGACTGAAGTGGACATCATGAGTCATGCCACACAAGCTATTTTTGAAATTCTGGAGAAATCCTGGCTGCCCTAGAACTATACACTGGTTGATATAAAGATTGAATTTGGCGTTGATGTAACCACCAAAGAGATCATTTTTGCCAATGTCATTGATAATGATTCCTGGAGACTATGGCCATTGGGAGATTGGAGCCAGCAGAAAGACAGTCTTACCATGCATGATCTCAAAGAAGAACTCTGGAAGAACTCCAGATGGCAAAGAAAAACTTTTCAGTGGGTTTCAGACTGAGTAGAGTTGCTTCTCAAGTCAGTCAGTGCAGGGTGGTAGTGCTGATGGCTTCAACCTTTGACCTTGGTCACTGTGAAAAAATTAAGAAAGCTTGTGGAAATTTGGGATTCTGTGTGACCTTAGAATAGCATCCACACATAAAGGACAAGATGAAACTTTGAGGATTAAAGCAGAATATTATGAAGGGGATGGCAAACCTACTGTATTTGTCACCGTGGCAGGCAGAAGCAATGGTATAGGCCCAGTGATGTCAGGTAATGGTGCATATCTGGTTAACAGCTGTCCCCCAGTCACACCAGACTGGGGTGCTCAGGATGTGTGGTCATCTCTTCCACTGTCCAGGTCTTGGCTGTTCAATTATACTTTCTCCAGAAGGATCAGCTTAGTCTGCTGATCAGATATTTGGGTTAAACAACCATTTGGTGTGGGCCAAACTTTGAGTGAGCATTTGAACATTTGGATATCCTTAAAGCAGGATGATAAGAAAAATCAGAGAATGTAATTTGTAAAAACAAGCAATTTAATTTTTAGGAGAAAAGTTACATATTCCTAGTTTGGATTTAAAGAAAAAAATCAAGCAAAATAATTTCACATAAGAGAAAACAATTCAGTTTACTAATGAACAAATAGTCTTCAATGTTTATGAGTTGGCACATTGTCAGTGGATATTATTAATATTTTCTGGCTCTACCTTCAGTACTCCAGAGGCTGAGGCAGCAGGATCACTATGTTCAAGGCCACCCTGAACTATGTTTTGAGACTCTGTAGTTGCCAGGGAGGGAATCTTTATAGTTAGTAAAATTGGCATGGCACTGCTAAATTATATCTCATCCTCTGTATAGTCATTGTTGGGTAAATATGTAATTATGGAACTGGAGCAATGTGTCTGTGGTTCAGGATCAAGTATGGCTCTCACACACGACCTGAGTAACCACGCTCAGGAACCAAGCCAGCATCTAAATAGACTTCCTCACAATAAATAACCTTTAACTCAGGGGAATCCGACCCCATGGCTTCCTTATACACCTGCCTTCAAATACTATTACATTCCCCCACCCAACACACAAAATTAAATAAACAAATAAACAAATAAATAAACTTTTTTAAAAGAGAGAGAGAAAAAAAACTAGTAGGATATTTCTCTATGAGGCTTCAAAACATGGAGACTTCTAGCCACTTGTACAGGAGTGGTGGCATCAGTTGGCTTGTGGATAAGTCCTATCTTTTTCATGGTTTCTATTGATGCTGAACCTAAATTGGACAATTATTTGATACTTGCCAGAGCTGCCTTCACTTTAGCAACTTCCCCTCTTGTTGAGGTTTGCTCCTTTACTATGGTATTGTAATGCTAAATACTGTCCCTAGTTGGCCCCAGGGGTGAGGAAATTCCCTCACAGACCCAGGTGATAATATGTAAACTTGCCCTCCAAATTATCCCTGATTGGTGAATAGCAATGCCTACAGCTATAGCTAGACAGAAGAGAGATAAACAAGTTTTTGGTTCCCAGGCTTGGGGTCTGAGGCAAGAGACTATGAGGAGGAGGAGAAGGTGGAGGAATGAGAAGATGCTAGGGATGGATGTGTCATGAAAACATGGCCTTGTGGGCTGGCCAATTGGAATTAAGATCTGCCCAAGATGGAACATGGCAAGATCTACCTTGGGGTTAATATTTGGGGAAGTAGATTTTAATAGTTTAGAGGGTAGATATCTGCCCAACTCTAGTGCTGATTAAGGCTTATTATAAATACAAAATGTGTGTCTTTTATTTAGGAACTGAATAAACAAAGGGAGGTATCTTAGTTAGGGTGTTAACTGCTGTGAACAGACACCATGACCAAGGTAGCTCAGATTAGGGACAGCATTTAAATGGAGCTGGTTTACAGCTTCAGAGATTCAGTCTGTTGTCATTAAGGCAGGTAGCATGGCAGCTTCCAGACAGGCAGGACACTGGAGCTGAGAGTTCTACATCTTCATCCAAAGGAAGCCAGGAGAAGACTGTCTCCCAAGTGGCTAAGAGAAGGGTATCAAAGCCCATGCCCACAGTGACACACTTCCTTCAACAATGTCACACCTACTCCAACAAAGCCACACTTCCTAATAGTCTCACTCCCTGGGCCAAGCATAGACAAACCATCACAGCAGGTGAAAACCACAACTGAGAGTAAACATTAAATATAACAACTGTTTTGCATACCAGGCATCCATGCTCACTTACATTCCCAGTCTTTAATAGCTATTGTTCTGTCTGTGTCTCCCAGGTACACTGGGAGTGTGGAAATCAACCACATCACTGAGATCATATTTTCAAAGCCTTAAGTACTGAGCTCCCAGCAGCAGGCAGCAGGCAGCAGACATGGGGCTCCAGAGGTTGATCCACCCACTAGACTCAGCTCTCAGACTCCATTGCTATTCTCAGTTGGAGAGATCTGCTCCCCAGGCATGGGGCACACCTCCTTACCCTGTCCTCCAGCTCTTAAAATTGCCTCCCAGAACTGTCTCTTCTCCCTTGTGCAGGTTAAATCCAGGCTTTCCATCTTGGTTGGTTTCCTATTTCTGGCTCAAGGGGAGGTGTAGTGAATCCCCCATCACTAGATCTCTCTTATAGTTTTCTAGCAATAAGCAATTGTTTATTGAATCAATCAGTAGGAAGAGTTCATTATTGTTTGCCAAAATATCTATTAGAAATCTATAAATATTTTAGGGATAATTTCTTGGAAATGGGAAATACTAAAATAATCAACATTTTAAAACTGTAATTTTTATTTATAATATTACACATTGCTAAAATGCAGTATTGACTTCCTTAAAATACTAGTAAGGAATATCTAATTCCAAAAAATCTGCATGAAACAGACATATAAACAAATTGTAGAGACTGTTAATAAACTCAGGCATAGATATTCAAATTAGCTTCAGCCAAAGAACTAAGGAGGCACAATGGGGAAGGCTAAGCTTTTCAATAATCAGAGTAGGCAGGTGAGTGCATCTACATATTAAAACTGAAATTGAACTCTTAGATCATATACATAATCAACTCAAAATGGATTAAAGATTTAAATACGAGGCTAAAACTGTAAGACTCCTAGAAAGAAACACAGGAGAAAAGCCTCTTTATATTGATCTTGGCAATGATTTTTTTTTTATAAGACACCAGAAACACGACAACAAAAGCAAAAACAAATATGTGCAACCACATCAATCCAAAAAACTCTTCCAAAAGCAAATAATAAAACTAGAAGGTAGCCCAGAGGTGGGGAAAACATCTTCAAACCGCCCACCAGCTAACAGTAAAACAGCAAAGAAACTCAAACTCCAGGGCAAAGGAAGGAATAGTTGTCTTAGGGTTTTATTGCTATGAAGAGACACCATAACCATGGCAAGTCTTATAAAGAAAAACATTTCATAGGGGCTGGCTTACATTTCAGAGGTTCAGTCCATTTTCATCATGGTGGGAAGCATGGTGGCATGCAGGCAGAGTTGGTGCCTGAGAGGGAGCTGAGAGTTCTACATCTACATCTGCAGGCAGCAAAAGTACCTGCGTGCCACACTGGGTATATCTTGAGCATAGAGACCTGAAACCCCACCCCCACAGTGACACACTTCCTCTAACAAGACCACACCTACTCCAAGAAGGCCAAACTTCCCCATTGTGCCATTGCCTATGCACCAAACATTCAAACACATGATTCTATGAGAGCCATACCTATTGAAACCACCACAATAACTCTATTAAGAAATGACAAAGGACCTGAATAGACTTTCTTGTAGCAAGGACATCCAAGTCACTAATAGGTACATGAAAACACATTCAACATTATTATTCATTAGAGGAACTCAAACCCAAACCACAATGAGTTATTACTTCATGCCTGTTAAGATGGCTGCTATAAAAATCACAGGAAGAGACTAAGGTCTATACTCACAACCATAGAGAAATATAGAATTACAAAATGTGTTGGTGAGGGTGCAGAGCAAAGGGAACCTTTGTATGCTGTTAAATGCAAATGTAAAATGATTCAACCATTAAAGAAAGTAGGTTGAACTTTCTCAGATATTACAAATAGAACTGCCATAAGATCGAGTCATGCTTCCAGGTATGTGTATTATGAATAAATATTTGTATGTATAATACATATATCAATATATGTATTACATATCACACATGTGCCCAGAGAAAAATAATGAACAGCTCATGTAGAAATCTCCATTCTTATGTTCAATCAATTTTATTCCTAACAGATAAGGAAATAGCCTCTCTGTGGGTAGATAGACTGCAAACCCTAGAATATTAACCAGGCTTTAAGGAGGCTGACCTTCCATTGTTGACGACAGTGATGAAACTAAAGGCCATGGTGTCAACTGAACTGCAGATGTTGGTTCCTTGGAACTGTACATAACCTGAGATTATATGAGAAATAGTAGGAAAAAATCAAGTAAATTAAAGACTAGAGCAGTGATTACAAGGTGCAGAGCACTGCATAAACCATGCTAGAGCAGATCAGAGGACACATGAGTTCATTCATAAAAGATCAGTGAGCCTAGAGTACATGTGCGTGTGAATACACTCTCTCTCACACACACACACACAAAAACACACAAACACAAGAAAAGAGCAGTTACCAAACCCTCTGTGAATACCAGGAATGTGTTAGTGGGATGAGTTTAGGGAGTATACACACATAGTGTGCCTGTGAGGTGAGATATCCTCATTGAATTGACAATGGTAATCACTAGGCATTCTATATCAAAACCTCAAACTC
Source organism: Apodemus sylvaticus (assembly GCF_947179515.1). Lineage (NCBI taxonomy): Eukaryota > Metazoa > Chordata > Mammalia > Rodentia > Muridae > Apodemus > Apodemus sylvaticus. The sequence goes on along the minus strand of NC_067473.1, from coordinate 127,025,597 downwards.
AGCCAGGTGAGTATGTGCAGTGGCACATACCCAGAATCTCGGCAATCCAGAGGCTGAGGCAGGAGGTTTGCCATGAGTTTGAAGTTAACTTGGGCTGTAAGTTCCAGGCCAGAGTGAGCTGAGTAAGATCCTGTCTTAAAACAAGCAATCCAGCAAACATACACAAAATAATCATGTTATATACCTTAAATATATCTAGTAAAAATAATATAAAGTATGGACTATTTTGTAGCAAGGAGAAAAAAGACATTAATTAATGAGCCCTACCTACCCAATTTGAATGTTAAGTTTTTTTTGTTTTTTTTTTTTTAATTTCAGAAAATACTCTGCATATATACCTTTGCAGGGTGGGGAGGCTCAAACAACTAATACTTTTCTTTGTGAAGCCACCAGACATCTTTGCTTCCCTAAGTGAGGTTTTGTCAAGAACACATCCAGAATCAATGAACTAGAAAGTTCTTGGAGTATTTGTCATGGTAAGTAGCTTAGCAATCAGGCTGCCCTGAATCCTACATAATCAGAGACAAGTTGCCTTTCAACATTTCCATGTGATGTAATACTTTAATACCAACAGATGACAGAGTGGTCCAGTCACCCCAGTTAAAGTTAGAGGCAATTGCTGGGATGTGTATTTTAAAAAAGCAAGAAGGAAAAGTCTTCAAAGGTCAAGCTTAATGATAGGGCACTTTCCTGTGAAGGTAACAGAGTTGAGCCTTGTCAGTTCTTCTTGGAGCATTTCTTTGAACCTGTGAGTACTGCAACGCAGCATAGAAGGCTTCCCCGCTTCAAATCTATAGACAAGGCTAAAATGAGAAGGAACCTTGTGTTGAAGTGTGGATTGATACCACACTGACACTATGTGCCCAGGAGAAACAGAGGCTCAGGAGTGTGAATGACCAGTGTTCAGTGTTAAGTTGAAGATACAGCATTGCTACCCCTCATTCCACCTAAAGACAGTCCTTTACCTAACAGGCGTTATCTACCCTGTTCTTTGTCTTATTGTCTTAAAGCCAATTTATGTGAGGTGTTTACAGGTCTTCACTTGTTTCCTCATACAGCTTGCCTGAGGTGAATGTAAAATCTTCACTAAATGGCCATCACAATAAATGAAGTCATTCTATAATAAAATCACTGCAACTATTGAAACAATTGAATGCATCTTTATAATATAAAACATTCAGATATAATATAGCATTGCTTAAGCTCTCTTTAGCTGTGCAGTAATGGGAGAGAGGACAAAGTGGCATGACACAGTCAGAGGGGCCCACAACCCCAACAGTAAGAATTTCATGCACTTCAGACAATATTCTCCCCCCACACCCATTGTCCTGCTCTGAATTTACTTCTACAGGAATTTTTTTACTTTAACAATCTCACAATGTAGGGCATAGTGTCTTTAAACACAGTCCTAAAGAGAAACCCTAATAAATCACTGCTTTGGACAATAGCCATGCCTCTACTATAAACTAGAATAAAAGATAAATGACTCCACAGAGGGCATTCGCCTAAATAGGTTTTTCCTTGGTGACAATGACAATCCCCTACCTGGGTCACAGGTTGTGGTGGAACCTCTGGGGAAGCTGAGACATCAAGATGTTAGTAAAGTGACTTCAAGCCTTATGACTGAACACCTTTGCCTGCGCTAATCTTGACCAAGAGTCAAAGATATCAAGAGAAAAAGATTAAGCAGAAGATTTAAGAGTTTTTTTTTTTTTTTAAGTAAAGCAAACATCAGGATGAAAGCAAATTAATTCAAACAGGGAAGGGAAAAAACAGCCACTAAAAGGTAAAAACAAAGGCACTTAAGAGGGACAGAGGAAGCACAGAACATGGCCCAAGAGTGAGGTGGTGGGGGATGGAGAGTAGGGGAAATTGATGCCTGGGGGACCAAAGGAGAAAGCTGGAGCATGAGTCTATAAAAGGCCTGAGTTCCACCTGAGGCTCTGCAGTGAATGGGTCACTACAGAGAGTTACTTTATCTGAGACTAATTCTGCATTTATAATCTGGGAGTGCACAATTGCATCTAGTGGGGGTTTCTGTTAGGCACTCCAATATGTGGGGGACCAAGAAGTGTCGGGGAGGGGATGATGAAGAAACACAACATTTTACCTTACTAAACATGTCTCTAATTTTTTTCTATGATGATTCTCCCAAAAAAAATTATCTACCTTACCATGTATGAGTAAAAAAAAAATAACAACAACCTCCAACATTCATGGGAGAGTACTAGAATATTTGAGAAAGACAATGCTGGAGAGCATTTTTGACTACAGTTTTGTTTTGTTTTGTTGTTTTCATTTTTGTTTTTCTCACACTCTGTAAAACTCCACAGCCAAGTAAGATGCAACAGAGAACATTAGTACCGGTAAGAATACCAACATGACCTACCTCACAGGGTTCACATAAGAGAATAATGAGATGTGTACCATAGACCTGCATGGTACAAAATAGCAGTGCCACAATGCAAGTGCCACATGAAAGCAATGTGTGCTATCGCCATCAACTAGAAAGAGCTCTTCTATAGAATTCTGAGACCTAACACAGTGACTGTGAGTCTCTTCTCTAGTTATTGAAGGAATTAGCCAAGGAATGCCACAAACACTGCTCATTCCACTAACTAGCTAGCCCTGTAGGAGTGTTGAAAGCATCTTCTGGGCTCTGTGGGGTTCACCAACAGAGACATCCTCAAAACTGCCGTGACTATTGTTAAGCTTATTAAGTCTATACTCATTACTTGCAATTTATAAGCTGTTTTATGATTTAATGATGGTATAATCAGGCACTCCTTAGAGAGTAGGTAATTGTCTGAGGCAGGTACCTCTGTCTTCAGACAGATCCTGAAGTCAAGTTTATGTTCCCCAGGGTATGTATTACATATTGGACAAGTCATCATCGCTGTGTGACTGAAGTCTCTCAGCTATCAACTGAGCACCTTGCTTCTCAGACTTGAGAGTTTCATAACAGAGATTTTTGCTCCCCACCTGGACCCTTGTACTGAAACTCCATTCAGTTGAATGGCATCTCCTTATGCTCAGTTAGGATAAAAATGGAGGACTGATTTCTAACCCACCTTCCTTTTATCTTCTGCCAATAATCCAAATGTCTCCTGGTGTCTATCAGCAAACGAGCTGTTGCTCAGCTTTTCAAATTCAGTTCGTGCTGGGCATGGCTTGTAGAACAAATCCAAGGACCTGGGTTTGGATCCCTAGTACCTATATAAACCCAGGCATGGGCAGAATCACGTGTACCTGTAACCTGGTTATGGACAGAATCATCTATGCCTCTAATCCTGCCACCAGAGAGAGAGGTGACAGCAAGGGGGTAGTTGGATCTTGCTGGCCAAATAGCTTAGCTATAAAAAGCAGTAGCTTCATCAAGAGACTCTGTCTCAAGGGAATGAGACAGAGGATGATGGGTAATAAAATAGGACACCCTCCTCTAGCCTTCTGCATAATACAAGCACCCACACACACAGACACACACAGACACATGCGCACACGCACATACAAACACACTGGAAATTAATAGATACTTTAAAATAAAAAATAAAACTTAACTACCACGCTTCTCAGAAAATTCTTCCCTGGCCACTCATCACCAGAGCCCCCTGCTGATATTTCATTTCAATAATCTCAATCCTTTTTTAAAATGCCCTCTTCATGGAATTATCATGATTAACTTACTACTCACTAGAAAGTAACTTTCATGAGATCCAGGGACATTGTCATTAGTTTGTACCCAGTGTGTGACACATGGGTCTTGGACAAATGTAGCTTATCAAATGAGTAGTGGAAGAAAGAAAAGAAAGCAGCCGCCTTACAAGGCTGGAATGGTAGGAGTCTCATGGCAATTCTGACTACACAGTTTGATCCCTTCAGCCTAAGTCCCACTTTCTAAACAAAAGAAAACTCCACTGTAACCATAGCTGTGTGTCACACTGCTGTAGACCACACTGATGGCATTAAAACCTGTTAAAGGCTCCCTTAGAAATACAGCCACATGAAGATGTCATAAGTAGTTTTATTATTGTCATAGTTTGTTGTTGGTATCTGCTCTTGTACTGGTTCTGGTAACTAAAAGCCTCTGTGTGAATCTGATGGTTTAGGAAGCAAGAAACAGAAAGTTCAGCCTGTGTTAATTAGGGACCTCTCTAGCTTACAATTGTTTGCAGGACTGAGAATATGGAGAATGAGGCTTAGCCTGTTTCTTTATGATTCTATTTTTTTTCTCTTTCCCATTGTTGATCCATCTTTGAACAAACAGTAAAAAGATTCTGCTACAGCAATGACCTTGGTCAAGAAAGACCATCTTTCCCACAACTTTATCTTTCCCAAAGTCCCTGGCCAACATATCCTCCGGTCTTCTTTAGCTGCACTTCAACAATTTGTCTAGGAATCATTGGCTGTTGTGGTCCTGGGTTGTTACACCAATTACCGCCAAGGAGAAAGGAAATAAATCAGATGCATGCTGGGTGTGAGGGCAGGCTTGCTTTCCCTGAAGCATTTGTCGCTGTCAGGGGGAAATGTGGATGTATATCTAAAAGCAAATCAGACAGGAAAGAGTGGATATTTTCTGGTTAGGAAACAAATGGTAGCCACTACATTTCTGAAAACTGCAGGCTTTAGACAGAATACTTAAACAAAGCCCAAGGCATGGGTAAATGCCTAGTAACGTTAACTTCCTTTTTGTTGGAATTAAAACTACTAACTAATCTACTTTTCTAATCTAGACATTTAGGCAAAGAACACATTAAATCAAGGACAAATAAAGTCTTACATAAACTTTTTTTGGTAAGTTCTTTTAACTTGATTTAAGAATAATACATTTTCCAGTTAGATATTGGTCAGTCAATATCTTTAAGTATTTATACTAAAAAGGACACAATTTAAAAATACTACACAATACATTAAATCTCAGATCTCATCACTTCTCCCAGGAGTTTAGATGCCAATGCCTAACATATGAACCATGTCAGTGCCCAGTGACAGCGTTCAATACCATCATTCAGTGAGTTAAATGCTGATACTTAAATGTGATATAAGTATGCATATCTATATAATCCATTTAGATAAAAATAGAAACATTAAGAGAGTGATTCAGTCTGGCACTGTTTAAAAGCCTAGTCACTGGGGCCATGCAGAATGCAGTTCGAATTCATCCTATGGGGTAAACAGAGACACTTGACAATTTATGAATCTTCTTCTCACATTATTGCCCTCATCTGAAAAATGTACCTAATCTCAATGAGCTGTGGTTAGAATAGAATTAACTAAGATGGTGCCACCTTGTCCAATGGGTATTATGCAGGAAAATCGGCCCACATTCATGGAGGATGCAGTATGAGTTTGTTGTTCTCTTATCTCTGCTCTTTTATCTGACAAATGGAAGGAAGGTTTTAGCTTGGCATACAGTTCTGGAGATACTTCTGCCTGTTGTGGCAAAGAAGATGTGGCCGTGAGTAGTTCTGTGCATGGTGGCAGGAATCACTCTGGGGTGGAAGAATGCAATACAAATGTTTACATGGAGCAGGCCAAGGAGAGAAAAGGGCTAGATGGGAGTCAGGGGTGTATATCATTTTCAAAAATGCCCTGCTAGTGGTCTGCTTCCACCAACTAGACCCCACCTCCTAAGGATTTCACAGCCATAAGCTGAGGACCACATACTCAAAGAATGAGTCTTCTGTCTTTTGTTGCTATAAAATACTATAAAAGGAACTGGAGAGAAAAAAAGTCTACTTCATCTATCCTTCAACATCACAAGTCAAGGCATAAACCTGGAAGTAGGAGCGATGCAGAGGCCCTGGAGGAACACTGATTGCTGGCTTGCTCCTCACAACTTGTACTGCATGCCTTTTTTTTTTCTTGATTTTATCTTTTTTTTTATTCGATATATTTTTTATTTACATTTCAAGTGATTTTCCCTTTTCAGGCCCCCCACTCCCCGAAAGTCACATAAGTCCCCTTCCCTCCCCCTGTTCTCCCATCCACACCTTCCCACTTCCCTGTTCTGCTTTTGCCCTATACTACTGCAGTGAGCCTTTCCAGAACCAGGGGCTACTCCTCCGCTCTTCTTAGACATCATGTGATATGTAGATTATGTCTTAGGTATTCTAAGTTTCTAGGCTAATATCCACTTATTAGTGAGTGCATACCATGATTGATCTTTTGAGACTGGGTTACCTCACTTAGTATGATGTTCTCCAGCTCCATCCATTTGCCTAAGAATTTCAAGAATTCATTGTTTCTAATGGCTGAATAGTACTCCATTGTGTAGATATACCACATTTTTTGCATCCATTCTTCTGTTGAGGGATACCTGGGTTCTTTCCAGCTTCTGACTATTATAAATAGGGCTGCTATGAACATAGTGGAACATATATCCTTATTACATGCTGGGGAATCCTCTGGGTATATGCCCAGGAGTGGTATAGCAGGATCCTCTGGAAGTGAGGTGCCCAGTTTTCTGAGGAGCCGCTAGATTGATTTCCAGAGTGGTTGTACCAATTTGCAACCCCACCAGCAGTGGAGGAGTGTTCCTCTTTCTCCATATCCTCGCCAACACCTGCTGTCTCCTGAGTTTTTAATCTTAGCCATTCTGACTGCTGTAAGGTGAAATCTCAGGGTTGTTTTGATTTGCATTTCCCTAATGACTAATGAAGTTGAGCATTTTTTAAGATGCTTCTCAGCCATTCGAAGCTCTTTAGGTGAAAATTCTTTGTTTAGCTCTGTACCCCATTTTTTAATAGGGTTATTTGGCTTTCTGGGGTCTAACTTCTTGAGTTCTTTGTATATATTGGATATTAGCCCTCTATCTGATGTAGGGTTGGTGAAGATCTTTACCCAATTTGTTGGTTGCCAATTTGTCCTTTTGATGGTGTCCTTTGCCTTACAGAAATTTTGTAATATTATGAGGTCCCATTTGTCAATTCTTGATCTTAGAGCATGTGCTATTGATGTTCTATTCAGGAACTTTTCCTCTGTACAAATGTCCTAAAGGGTCTTCCCTAGTTTCTTTTCTATTAGCTTCAGGGTGTCTGGATTTATGTGAAGGTCCTTGATCCCTTTGGAGTTGAGCTTAGTACAAGGAGATAAGAATGGATCAATTTGCATTCTACTGCATGCTGACCTCCAATTGAACCAGCACCATTTGTTGAAAAGGCTATCTCTTTTCCATTGGTTGTTTTTAGCTCCTTTGTTGAGGGTCAAGTGGCCATAGGTGTGTGGGTTCATTTCTGGATCTTCAGTTCTGTTCCATTGATCCACCTGCCTGTCACTGTACCAATACCATGCAGTTTTTTTTCTTTTTTTTTATTATTCGATATAATTTATTTACATTTCAAATGATTTCCCCTTTTCTAGCCCCCCCACTCCCCGAAAGTCCCGTAAGCCCCCTTCTCTTCCCCTGTCCTCCCACCCACCCCTTCCCACTTCCCCGTTCTGGTTTTGCTGAATACTGTTTCACTGAGTCTTTCCAGAACCAGGGGCCACTCCTCCTTTCTTCTTGTACCTCATTTGATGTGTGGATTATGTTTTGGGTATTCCAGTTTTCTAGGTTAATATCCACTTATTAGTGAGTGCATACCATGATTCACCTTTTGAGTCTGGGTTACCTCACTTAGTATGATGTTCTCTAGCTCCATCCATTTGCCTAAGAATTTCATGAATTCATTGTTTCTAATGGCTGAATAGTACTCCATTGTGTAGATATACCACATTTTTTGCATCCACTCTTCTGTTGAGGGATACCTGGGTTCTTTCCAGCATCTGGCAATTACAAATAGGGCTGCTATGAACATAGTAGAACATGTATCCTTATTACATGGTGGGGAGTCTTCTGGGTATATGCCCAGGAGTGGTATAGCAGGATCTTCGGGAAGTAAAGTGCCCAGTTTTCGGAGGAACCGCCAGACTGATTTCCAGAGTGGTTGTACCAATTTGCAACCCCACCAGGAGTGGAGGAGTGTTCCTCTTTCTCCACACCCTCTCCAACACCTGCTGGCTCCTGAATTTTTAATCTTAGCCATTCTGACTGGTGTAAGATGAAATCTTAGGGTTGTTTTGATTTGCATTTCCCTAATGACTAATGAAGTTGAGCATTTTTTAAGGTGCTTCTCCGCCATGCGAAGTTCTTCAGGTGAGAATTCTTTGTTTAACTCTGTACCCCATTTTTTAATAGGGTTGTTTGGTTTTCTGGAGTCTAACTTCTTGAGTTCTTTATATATATTGGATATTAGCCCTCTATCTGATGTAGGATTGGTGAAGATCTTTTCCCAATTTGTTGGTTGCCGATTTGTCCTCTTGATGGTGTCCTTTGCCTTACAGAAACTTTGTAATTTTATGAGGTCCCATTTGTCAATTCTTGCTCTTAGAGCATACACTATTGGTGTTCTGTTCAGAAACTTTCTCCCTGTACCGATGTCCTCAAGGGTCTTCCCCAGTTTCTTTTCTTTTAGCTTCAGAGTGTCTGGCTTTATGTGGAGGTCCTTGATCCATTTGGATTTGAGCTTAGTACAAGGAGACAAGGATGGATCAATTCGCATTCTTCTGCATGCTGCCCTCCAGTTGAACCAGCACCATTTGTTGAAAAGGCTATCTTTTTTCCATTGGATGTTTTCAGCCTCTTTGTCGAGGATCAAGTGGCCATAGGTGTGTGGGTTCATTTCTGGATCTTCAATCCTGTTCCATTGATCCTCCTGCCTGTCACTGTACCAATACCATGCAGTTTTTAACACTATTGCTCTGTAGTATTGCTTGAGGTCAGGGATACTGATTCCCCCAGATTTCCTTTTGTTGCTGAGAATAGTTTTAGCTATCCTGGGTTTTTTGTTGTTCCAGATGAATTTGATAATTGCTCTTTCTAACTCTGTGAAGAATTGAGTTGGGATTTTGATGGGTATTGCATTGAATCTGTATAGTACTTTAGGCAAAATGGCCATTTTAACTATATTGATTCTACTGATCCATGAGCATGGGAGGTTTTCCCATTTTTTGAGGTCTTCTTCCATTTCCTTCTTCAGAGTCTTGAAGTTCTTGTCATACAGATCTTTCACATGTTTGGTAAGAGTCACCCCAAGATACTTTATACTGTTTGTGGCTATTGTGAAGGGGGTCATTTCCCTAATTTCTTTCTCAGCCTGCTTATCCTTTGAGTATAGGAAGGCCACTGATTTGCTTGAGTTGATTTTATAACCTGCCACTTTGCTGAAGTTGTTTATCAGCTGTAGGAGCTCTCTAGTGGAGTTCTTTGGGTCACTTAGGTAGACGATCATGTCGTCTGCAAATAATGATAGTTTGACTTCTTCCTTTCCAGTTTGTATCCCTTTGACCTCCTTATGTTGTCGAATTGCCCGAGCTAGTACCTCAAGTACAATATTGAAAAGATAAGGAGAAAGGGGGCAGCCTTGTCTGGTCCCTGATTTCAGTGGGATTGCTTCAAGTTTCTCTCCATTTAGTTTGATGCTGGCTACCGGTTTGCTGTATATTGCTTTTACTATGTTTAGGTATGGGCCTTGAATTCCTGTTCTCTCCAAGACTTTAAGCATGAAGGGATGCTGAATTTTGTCAAATGCTTTTTCAGCATCCAATGAAATGACCATGTGGTTTTGTTCTTTGAGTTTGTTTATGTAGTGGATTGTATTGATGGATTTCCGTATATTGAACCAACCCTGCATTCCCGGGATAAAGCCTACTTGATCATGGTGGATGATCGTTTTGATGTGTTCTTGGATTCGGTTGGCAAGAATTTTATTGAGTATTTTTGCATCGATGTTCATAAGGGAAATTGGTCTGAAGTTCTCTTTCTTTGTTGGATCTTTGTGTGGCTTTGGTATCAGCGTAATTGTGGCTTCGTAGAAGGATTTGGGTAGTGTTCCTTCTGTTTCTATTTTGTGGAATAGTTTGAAGAGTATTGGTGTTAACTCTTCTTTGAAGGTCTGGTAGAATTCTGCACTGAAACCATCTGGTCCTGTGCTTTTTTTGGTTGGAAGACTTTCTATGACTCCTTCTATTTCTTTAGGCATTATGGGACTGTTTAGATGGTCTAGTTGGTCCTGATTTAATTTTGGTATTTGGTATCTGTCAAGGAAATTGTCCATTTCCTCCAGATTCTCCAGTTGTGTTGAGTATAGGCTCTTGTAGTAGGATCTGATGATTTTTTGGATTTCCTCAGTTTCCGTTGTTATATCTCCCTTTTCATTTCTAAGTTTGTTAATTTGGATACTTTCTCTGTGCCCTTTGGTCATTCTGGCTAAGGGTTTATCTATCTTGTTGATTTTCTCAAAGAACCAGCTCCTGGTATTGTTGATTTTTTGTATGGTTCTCTTTGTTTCTACTTGATTGATTTCGGCCCTGAGTTTGATGATTTCCTGCCTTCTACTCCTCCTGGGCGAAATAGCTTCTTTTTGTTCTAGGGCTTTCAGGTGTGTCATTAAGCTGGTAATGTATGCTCTCTCCATTTTCTTTTTGGAGGCACTCAGGGCTATGAGTTTTCCTCTTAGCACTGCTTTCATTGTGTCCCATAGATTTGGGTATGCTGTGTTTTCATTTTCATTGTGTTCTAAAAAGTCTTTAATTTCTTTCTTTATTTCTTCCTTGACCAAGGTATCATTGAGTAGAGTATTGTTCAGTTTCCAGGTGTATGTGGGCTTTCTGTTGTTTCTGTTGCTATTGAAGACCACTTTTACTCCATAGTGATCAGATAGGAGGCATGGGATTAGTTCGATCTTCTTATATTTGTTGAGGTCTGTCTTGTGACCAATTATATGGTCGATTTTGGAGAAGGTACCATGAGGTGCTGAGAAAAAGGTATATTCTTTTGTTTTAGGATAGAATGTTCTATATATATCTGTTAAATCTAATTGGTCCAAAGCTTCAATTAGTTTCATTGTGTCCCTGTTTAGTTTCTGTTTTCCTGATCGGTCCATTGAGGAAAGTGCAGTGTTGAAGTCACCCACAATTATTGTGTTAGGTGCAATGTGTGCTTTTAGTTTTAATAAAGTTTCTTTTATGAAAGAGGGTGCCCTTGCATTTGGGGCATAGATGTTCAGGATTGACAGTTCTTCTTTTTGTATTTTTCCTTTGACCAGCAAGAAGTGTCCCTCAGGGTCTCTTTTGATGACTTTGGGTTGAAAGTCAATTTTATCTGATATTAAAATGGCTACTCCAGCTTGTTTCCTGAGACCATTTGCTTGTAAAATTGTCTTCCAGCCTTTTACTCTAAGGTAGTGTTTGTCTTTGACCCTGAGGTGTGTTTCCTGTAAGCAGCAAAATGTAGGGTCCTGTTTACGTATCCATTCAGTTAGTCTGTGTCTTTTTATTGGGGCATTAAGTCCATTGATGTTAAGAGATATTAAGGAATAGTGATTGTTACTTCCTATCATTTTTGACGTTATTTTTTAAATTTGAATGCTTAACTTCTTTTGGGTTTGATGAAAGGTTACTATCTTGCTTTTTCCAGGGTGAAGTTTCCCTCCTTGTATTGGTGTTGTCCTCCTATTATCCTTTTTAGGGCCGGGTTTGTGGATAGATATTGGGTAAACTTGGTTTTGTCATGAAATATCTTAGTTTCTCCATCTATGGTGATTGAGAGTTTTGCTGGATATAGTAGTTTTGGTTGGCATTTGTGTTCTCTTAGAGTCTGCATGAGATCTGCCCAGGACCTTCTAGCCTTCATAGTCTCAGGTGAAAAGTCTGCTGTGATTCTGATAGGTCTTCCTTTATATGTTACTTGGCCTTTTTCTCTTACTGCCTTTAGTATTCTTTCTTAGTTTAGAACATTTGGTGTTTTGATTATTATGTGACGGGAAGTATTTCTGTTCTGGTCCAGTCTGTTTGGAGTTCTGTAGGCTTCTTGTATATTCATGGGCATCTCTCTCTTTAGGTTAGGGAAGTTTTCTTCCATAATTTTATTGAAGATGTTTGCTGGCCCTTTAAGTTGTAAATCTTCACTCTCAACTATGCCTATAATCCTTAGGTTTGGTCTTCTCATTGTGTCCTGGATTTCCTGGATATTTTGGGTTACAGGCTTTTTGCATTTTGCATTTTCTTTAACTGTTGAGTCCATGGTTTCTATGGAATCTTCAGCATCTGAGATTCTTTCTTCTATCTCTTGTATTCTGTTGTTGATATTTGCATCTCTGTCCCCTGATTTCTTCCCAAGGCTTTCTATCTCCAAAGTTGTCTCCCTTTGAGTTTTCTTAGTTGTTTCTACTTCTGATTTTAGATCCTGGATGGTTTTGCTTAGCTCCTTCACTTGCATGTTTGTGTTTTCCTGTAATTCTTTAAGAGATTTTTGTGTTTCGTCTTTCATGACCTCAGCCTGTTGACCAAAGTTCTCCTGTATTTCTTTAAGAGATTTTTGTGTTTCGTCTTTCATGACCTCAGCCTGTTGACCAAAGTTCTCCTGTATTTCTTTAAGTGTTTTTTGCATTTCCTCCTTGTTGGCTTTTGTATTCTCCTGGATTTCTTTCAATGATTTTTGTGTTTCCCTTGCAAGGGCTTCTAACTTTTGATCCATTTTCTCCTGAATTTCTTTATGTATGTCCTTCATGTGTTCCTGTACCAGCATCATGACCAGTGATTTTAAATCCAAATCTTGTTTTACTGGTGTGATGGGGTATCCAGGACATGTTGGTAGAGGAGAATTGGGTTCAGATGTTGCCATATTGCCTTGATTTCTGTTAGTGACGTTCCTGCGTTTGCCTTTTGCCATCTAGTTCTCACTGGTGTTAGTTTATCTTGTCAGTGCTGGACTCACCAGTGCAAGCTGCCCCTTCCCAGTTGGCCTCTGGTGCACAGCTTACCTCCTGCACCGCTTGTAGACAGTGTGCTGCTGCCCAGGCTGTTCCGATCCCAAAGCAGGCACCCGAAGGCTCCCGCTGGGGCCCGCTGGATTCACTGGAGCACACTGACTTCTCCCAGCTGGCCGCCCGGAAGCCCAGCTAGCCACTTGCAGGACTTGGAGATGTAATGCTGCCGCCCAGACTGATCTGGATCCGGAAGTGTAGAGAGTAGAGCTAAGGGCTTCTGCCTGAGGCCTTGCCCCAGATTGTGTCTGTGGACCAGATGGAGCCTGTGTGCACCCCCAGGGAGTGCCGATGGTGTATGCTACTGTGACCTCCCCTGTGTTCCGCTCACTCCGCTGGGCAGCCGATCCGCCAACCGGGCTGTCGCACACAAGGTTAGCCTGGCCGCCCAGTCCCTGAGTCCAGGCAAAAGCCTGGGAGGCCAAGGTCTGAGCAAAGTTCCCCTAGGGCTATGACTGTTAATTGGGTCTGCCAGGTGACTAGGATGGCGGGCGTGCGCGCCCGCGCTCCCTGAAAGCGCCGGGAGAGTCTGCTTTGCTAACAATCACCTGGGCGGGTTGACTCACAGATGGCCCATCAAGCCGCCCAGTTCTTGGGGTCAGTCCTGTGCCTTTTGGGGCCTGGACCCCCGCTTTGTTAGCCTTAGGCTATGCCTGTTACAGGTCTGCCCACCTGAGCTCTCTGTCGTCCTGCAGGCAAAATGGCGGCGGCGCGCTCGCAGGCCTGGGCAAAAAACCTCCTGGCTGGGTTGGCACCCCGATGGCCCCCCGACCCGCCCAGGGCCTGGGTGCAGGCCAACGCCCATCGGGCTCAGACCACCGCGGTGTTGGCCTCGGATTATGTTTGTGTACCTCAGTCTGTCCGATCCCTGGAGTACGGAACCAAGATGGATGCACCTCTCCTGGCTGGTGGGAGGCCGAGTTCTGAAGTGGCCTCCGTGCAGGAAAGGCACCGCACAACTGCAGCTGCTTGCTGCCCAGCTGGTCAGCGAAGGTCAGTGGTCGTGGGCGCAGGGCCTAACTGGTCCCTGTGACGCCTTGGTTCCAATGCTGATGGCCCTTCAGCTGAAGCAGCCACTGCTGCCGCTGCCGCCGCCGCCGCCGCCGCCGAATCCCTACCATGCAGTTTTTAACACTATTGCTCTGTAATATTGCTTGAGGTCAGGGATACTAATTTCACCAGAATTTCTTTTGTTGTTGAGAATAGTTTTAGCTATCCTGGGTTTTTTGTTATTTCAGATGAATTTGAGAATTGCTCTTTCTAACTCTATGAAGAACTGAGTTGGGATCTTGATGGGTATTGTGTTGAATTTCTATATTGCTTTTGGCAAAATGGCCATTTTAACTATATTAATCCTGCCGATCCATGAGCATGGGAGATTTTTTCCATTTTTTTTTTTGAGGTCTTCTTCCATTTCCTTCTTCAGAGTCTTCCAGGACTACCCGCTCAGAGTTGGCACCACCCACCGTGGACTAGCCCCTCCCATATCAAACACTAATTGAGAAAATGCTCAACAGACTTGCTTTCAGACCAGTCTGATGGAGACATTCTCTCAACTGAGAGACAGTCCCTTTTTCTAATGACTCTAGCTTATGTCAAATTAACATAAAACTAACAAACATACCAAAACCCATAGTGGATGGCTGAAATTTTGGACAGTATTGGAATGTGTGTGTGTGTGTGTGTGTGTGTTCAATTTGTATATATTATATGCCTATGTTGTATATTATAAATTTGGCAGAGTAATATGTTCTTATCAATGAAATGGAGCAATTATAGATGTACATTGTATTTAAAAATACATCAATATGGTCTCCCTCTATCTTAAAATATCTTGTTACACTGAGTTCAACCTTTTACTTATAAAATTGTGAAGTGGGACTGGCTTATGGAAACATGGAGTGATAGGGGTGGGGAGACTTCACCCTGCTACTCACAAGAATACACCGTTTGAAACTTATGAAGTGGTAACTGAAGTGAGAAAATTAATAGCAAAAACACTGGTAAGAGGGGCTACCACATTTCAATGGCAGTTTGACTGCCATTAGAGCCACCATCCTCACTGGTTCAGCTTTGCAAACTCTTGCTGTTACAGTGCAGGATATGGAAAAATAGAAAGGATAGATGCTGCTGGTATAATCACACATCATCCTGGGGAACTCAATGAATACCCGAAGTGACCCAGAGACAGACTCTGGATGCACAGAGCATGTTTGTATGGTCTTGTCCCACCAAATCCTTAAATTTAAGATTTTAGGAGCTATTTTCTTTCTTCTTCCCATCTCAACCGGCTTAACACATGCTTTCTTTTTGAGAAACAGAGTAGCTGAGACTTCAGGTGCTGTGCCACAAATCCTTGCAGAGAAAGGCATACATACTTTCTAAGAGCCAAGAGACCTGCTAATGCTTGCCATCAACAGGGCAATGTAGGGGAGTTGGAGAGATGGCTCAGTAGTTAAGAGCACTTACTTACTACACAAACATGAGGACTAAGGTCAGATCTCAACACTCACATAACAAGTTGTGTGAGATCTCACGTGCACCTGTAACTCTAATGCTGAGAGGTTAAAATAGGAACATCACTGGGGAATGCTTGATGCCAGCCCAGATGAAAAACATGAGCTCCAGGTCCTGACCTTTATGTGATCATAGATGTATGCATCCACACAAACACATATACATATAACACGCACAGAGGCATACACATATACAGAGACACATGCCTACTCTACCACTACCACCACCACAATTACCACCACCACCACCACCACCACCACCACCACAACCATCACCATACCACAAAAGAAAAAAGAAAAGAACTTGAGGAGGGAGAAGGAAAAATGAAGGATGTACAATACAGTATGAGGCATATTGAGGTACTTCAAAGATGACCATTAAAGAGGGAAAATTATAAAAACAAACAAATTAATTAAAGGACTTGTAAACACCAGGACCGGACCTACCTAAGCATCCTAATTCTCACCTTTTGAAAATGCTTCCTGTGGTACCAGACTCTCCTGTGTGAAAGCACTATGAGGGAGGAAACCGGTAAAGAGCATCTGTGAAGAATGTGATGGGTGTAAGTCCAGATTAAGGTCTGGGGCCTGACTTGTCATGCCCTAAGAGTGGGCTCAGCGGAGAGAGAAGCGTGCAGAACTCTGACCCATCAACACATCGGTTCTTCCTCTTCCACTTCTCTCTGACTTTGGACAGTTTATTTAACTTGCTTGCACCTCAGTGTCCTGGCCTGTGGCAAGGTCCCCAGGCCACTGCCACCTCCTTCATCTGCAGAGGACAACACTGATTGGTGGTTGGGTCTTTCCAGAGCATTGCTAGTTTGTCTTTGGATTCTGCTCACCCCATGTGTGAGCATAGGAAAGTCATACTTCTACCTTTCCCACCAGATGCTTTGATAGTTACTTTTCCAGCCCCAGGAGCTATTCATTTACAAAAAAGTGCTTTGCTGAACTCCCTGTAGGAAAGAGATCATTCCCAACCACCAGCCAAGAATCAAGCCAGGGGTGATGGTTAAAATCATTTGTCAACTCAACATTTTGTAAAATCACCTAAGATACAGACCTCTGCGTGTGTTTGTGAGGAAGATGGTTTATTGGCTTAAGTTGGGGCAGGGGGGGGGAGAGACAACCTAATGGACTGGGCTCCTGAACTGAATTAAAAGGAAGAAGCGAGTTGAGCACCAGCGATTGTCTCTCTCTGCTTCCTGACTGCAGGTGAAACATGACCAGCTGCTTCACACACATGCTGCCAGTCCTCCCTGCCAAGATGAGCTATACCCTCAAAATGTGAGCTGAAATTAAGTCTCTGCTGTAAGATGGTTTTGTTACAGCAAAAGGAAAAGTAAGTGATACACCAGAGGAAATGATCACTGTTTTCCGCAGGCCTGAGACTCAGAGTGGGTCTGAGTGACAATCCTTACAATCAGTAGGATATGGGGACATTTTCAAACATGGCGCTTCTTATTCCAAACATATTTAGAAAAACAGCATTTCACCAAATAAGACAAGAACAGCAGGGCGCTTGACCACATATGAACACTTTGTGCTTGCATAGCCAGGATGTCCACCCTGAAAACTTCCTTGCTGATATGCCAAACATGCTGTTTCCTTCCTTCTCATTCATCTTTAATGGGGTAAATAGACATATATAACACACAGTATACTTCACATACTCTGGATGACATGGGCTCTTGTTCTAAGTTTACTTTCTAGAGTCATCTGTCCTCTATTTTTGCCCCAAATGCTGGGCATAAAATGTTCTGCTTTCCTCTAATCTTTGCATTTCCTTGCTTTGCATTCTGAAATCCACCTACCTGGATTCAAATTTGGATTCACCCCCTCTGATTCCCTATGGAAATAGGCATGGTGCTTCTTTCTCTCTACCTCTGTTTTCTTAACTGAAGGTTGAAAATAATGTTACTAGTAACCATACTGGCTTATGGTGTACATGAGCTGATAATTGTGCATAGTGCAGAACATAGTAATTCTTAACCCCAAGGGGCATTTAGGATCTTCTGGGGATCTGTCTAAAATTTGTAGTGCCTGGTTCTACCTGGACCAACAAAATCAGAGTCCTTAGGGGTGATGCCATGATACTGAATCATTTCTACATTTTTCTTGACATCTATACCACACATTTGATGCTCAGAGGCAGAAATAATATACAAGGTAGGGCAGAGTGCTGTGAATTTCTGCCTTGTGGACATGACAAGGCCATTACACTCAGGAATTCACAGGAGCTATGTTTACCTGTACAATATCTGAAGTAGACTGAGCCCACCAATATTCCACCATGGATAGAAGAGGAGCTCATGAGACCCTGCTGCTAGCTAAAGAGCTATTGGCAATTGCTGCCTGCTGGGAGAAAAGGAGTCATTTTTCTTCACTAGATTAGCCACTGGCTAGTAGCCTACATCCCAATAAATAAGCCCAGATTCTTGCTGATGCAGTAACCTGCAATAAACTCAGTACAGGGTAAGGGTGGGGTGGGGAAGACACTGAAAAGAAAAAAGGGGAGGGTCAGAAGAAATGGGACAAAAAAGGTAATGGAGTAAATTAGATCAAAAAGACATTCTATATATGTGTGAAATTCTCAAATAATAGATTTTTAAAAAAAAAATGGTTTGTTTGTTTTAGTTCTCCCAGAGATGTTAAGACAAATCAATGAGTTAAGGCATCTACTGCCAACCCTGATAACCTGAGTTCAACCCCTAAAACCAAATGGTGGAGAGAATGAGTTCTCACAAGTAGATCTCTGACCTCCAAATGTGTACTGACTGCACCTACATACACTAAATAAATATAATTTCAAAATGCAAGTTTACCCTAGAGACTTAAGTGAGCAGGAGAACTAGGGACCAATTGTCTTGTGTATGGCCACAGCTTACTAAGTGTTGGCCGGTGATGTCCCACAATTTAGCTGCTCAAAGAAGTAAAATATACTAATGGCATTTCTTCTCTTTAATGTGCTTTCCGTCTGGCTTCGTTTTCCCACTCCCATTCACTTTGATCCAGCACGTACCTGAAACCAATATAAATTAAAGCCAAAGATGTCTTGTGGTGTTCCCACTGAGACAAAGAGACCTTTGAATACAGGTCTTTCTATTAGCCCAGAGATGAGAGAAAATGCTGGCTCCTCCAAAGGGGGTCAGTCCTTCCTTTGATATCATTGTGGGGTATCTTGTAAAGTTTTTGCATGCTGCAGGTTTAAGGGCCAGGAGGATTCAGTCAAGTCACCAGAAATGCCTAAGTAATGCAAAGCAAAGAGAGGCAAAGAACAGTAAATGCTAATTTTCATAGCTTGTATCTCATCAATGTGGATAATCATCTTTCTCCAAATGTCCTTTTGTCATATTTATGACAGCGACACATCATTATGAATACAGTAGCTCATTTGCAACATGACCGGGCAAATATTGAATGTTCTAGGCTACATTTAATTCCAAGGTAACTGAAATCATTTGTGTTTCTTAGTAACCAGATAAGGTTTAGATCTCAGAAAGCTTAAAATAGTAGGGACTTTCTGACTTGTGTTTCACAAATTCAAACCTAGACAAAGTTTGAGGAAGAAGCCAGAGATGATTTGAGCTTGCAGGAGTCAAGGTCAAGAGGGAAAGCCTAAGATTCCAGGATATTTTGAAGAGGGAGTGATTGAAGGGGCTGGTTACAAATGCTTCCTGGTTAAATCTCTGGCCCTTTCCTCCAGCTAAACAGGATGCAGAGTCACTCACAGTGTTTATCAGGGCTCAGATACACAAATCTGAACTGCTGAGAATCTTGGAGGTCAGAATCTCAACATCCAGCTATTGAACATCTGCTATGCTGGCTAGGTTAGGAGTCTAAGACGAAGTAGATTCTGTTTGGAAGGTATTTTTGTTCTAATTAGGGTGCCAAGTCCCAAATACTAGTGCAGGCAATGGCAGGCACTACAGAGAAGCACAGGCATGGAGGGCAGAAGACACCTTGAAGTCAGGACAGTGCAGCTAATGAGTTTCTCAATCACTGTGAGTCCTGAAGGTAGTGTAGATCAGAACCAATAGCACTCCAGGATGGATCTAGACCAGTCCTAAAGCTTTCACTCTAGAAGACAGATGTTAGGACTTGGTTGCTTTCTGGATGTTTCATTACAGTTATATAGAATTCTATGTATGTAGAAGTGTGTGTTGAATCAAAATATGAGGAGCAATAATTTGGTTACTACTCAAGATCCACCCCCACCCCAAAAAAATGAAATTCAGATTTCTGATTTCAGAGGCCCTTCAGGCAGGACTCCAGAGCAGTGACTCTGGGCATGAACAGCCCACAAGGGATGGAGCAACAGGGTCTCTGTTATTGTATTTGCTTTATGAGTTAAAAAATTATTTCTTGAAAAAATAAGTTGTTAGTCAACAGTAAAAACAAAAAAAACAAAAAACTAAAGGCAATGTATTTTTAGAATACAGACTTTTGGCATCTTTTCAAAACAATGAGTCTGACTTGCCATAAACTGAGATAACTGGGATAACCTTGGCAAACCTTCTTCCCGTCAAGGAAACAACTTGCAAAGTAGATGAAATGGACGTAGGTCTGTGTTGATCCTGGTCCACAGGCCTCTTCTGGCAATTATTTGATCCTACTGTGCGTGCTTAAGCCAACAGACCACTCCGGCCTCATGAGACTCACTCTCTGTTCGAGTCCAACAAGAGCTAAGTGAGTCGGGAATATTTCCAACATTCACTCCAACATTCGCTCCATTCCATGCTCTCTGACAGTTAAAACCTGTATCAAAGCTCACTTCCCACATGAGGTCATTGGAAGGCTCGTCTGCCTCTCCTGGCCTTCCACAGGCCTGAGTTCTCATACAGCTTACTTCTCCAGCAGCCCTGTACACTCAAAGTTCCCTCAAACATGGAATCTTTATTTATCATTGTCTGTGTGCTTGAGTGTTGATGAGCTCCCTAAATGAACAAATCATGTCCCATTTATTTCTGCTTTACCATCCCATTGTCCAGACCAGTAAATTACATAAAACAGATATTCAATAATTGTTTGATGAATTAGATTACAATAGACCTCAATATATGCCTACTCATTACAGCATTGCTGAAAAAAGCAAAACACTGAAAACAATCCAATTGTTCATCAGTTGAATTTGAATAAATCATTACAGTACCCTGTTACAGTACAGAAACGACACAGAGACTGCTGAAAGTGACTTAGATCTGGCATACAAAGATTCTCAGGATATATTATTGAGCAAAATAGCAATTGCCAAAATCCAAAAGGAGAACATTATTCAAGTATTTAATAGTTTATATTATAAAAAGACCAGAAAAGGTATAATTTTATTTGAGAAAATTATTTACTGAATACCTACTATGACCCAGGAATTATTTTGAGTTATATATGTAAAATTAAACTAAGCATACATAGCAACAGAATCAAAGAATCAAACATCAGTCACATTGTTTATAAGAGAGTTGGGTATCTACTCTTAATGAGAAAATAAAACCTGGGGCTTTTGGGAAAATAAGAATTTGCTAATGGGCATGGTGATTCTCAGAAGCCTACTGTGCCTCTACATGGGGAGACAGGTAATGTGTTGTATGGTCTAGAGGTCAGAAGTGAAGTCAGGCTAGACTTAGATTTGAGACCACACATGAATGGTATTCAAATCCCTCTGTGGAGCTGAAGAGATGGTTAGGAAGTATGAGGCTTTGTTGTGCAGGACTGAGGACTTGACTTCAAATCCCCAATACCCCTAAAAATAAAGGGCCAGTATAGCCACATGCATTTGTAATCCCCTCCCCGGGGATTTTCTTAGCTTAAAGCTTTTTATTGCTGTGTTGCTGTAATAAACACCATCATCAAAAGCAACCTGAGGAAAGGAGGATTTATTTCAGCTTACTAAAATATTTATTTCATAGTCCATCACAAAGAGAAGTCAGGACAGGAACCTAGAGGCAAGACCTGGAGTAGGGGCCAGGGAGGAGTCCTGCTTACTGGCTTGGTCCTGATGACTTGTTCAGTCTGCTTTCTTCTACAGCCGTGGAGCACTTGTCCAAGGCTGGCACCACCTACAGTGAGCTGGGCCCTCCCATACCAATTAGTCAAGAAAACGCCTTCCAAAGACTTGCCTATTGGCCAGTCTGATAGACGCAATTTGAGATTCCTTTGTCTGAGATATATCTAATCTTGTATCAAGTTGACAAATACCAAGCAGCACAACTCCAGGTCCAGTGAGAGATCCTGTTTCAAATAAATAAGGCAGAGAACAGGGCACTGAACATCTTCCTCTGTATCCTTTAGGTGTACATGGGTGCAAATATGCTCACACACACACTAGGCACACACAGGGCAGGGGGAATGCACACATGCATACACACACACACACACACACATGACATTAACACATAAAAGTAAGTAAATAGGAAGATACATAAATAAATAACTTTTCTACTTCAGTGGACAACTAGAAAAATGTGAAAAGTTAAGAGGTCTGAAAAATAAATTTAGGTCTAGAAGATGAGAAGATAAGCAAAGGCTCTGCAGGGCCCTGAAGCAGGAGTACTGGGAGGAGACCGCCAAGGAGGAAGCCCAATAAGAGTACAAGCCACTCTCTAAAAGGAGGGAGGTGACCTCCGTAAAGCGATGTCAAGGGGTTGAGTGAAGGGATGACCGGGAACTGACCATTGAATTTTGTGACTTGCAGGTCACTAGTGACCCGAATAAAAGCAATCTTGGAAGAACGATAGGGACAAAAGTCAGAGTAAATGAGGATCTCAAGAAAAAGAGGAGGCAGGGCTGACAGTGAGTTCATCTGACCCTTTCAAAGCCTTTTCAAAATTAAAAAAAGATCAGACAAATTGAGAGGCATTCTAGAAATCATCTAGCCTGTTGTCCACAGAAATGTCAGTGTCAGGAGAGTTGAAGAAAAGCTGAAGGGAGGACCCAGGTTAAAAGAGGCCAGGGAGATGTGACAACTGAATTCACATGGATTGGAAATTGACTTGGGATTTGGAGAAAGCATTTATAAAGAACATTATTGAAACAATTGACAAACTTTTACTAAAGGCCACACTCTTAAACAAAAGGATTGTATCACAGTTCCTGAGTGATGGTTGGATAACAGTGCCCTCTCTTTTATTCTTTATCTAAAAAGTACTTCACAGTAAAGGACTATGGTAATAACTGATTCAGGAAAGTCAGTAAATACAGATAAACTTCATCCACATGCACATATATGTAGGTACATGTGAATTTAAAACAGATACATGGAGAATAAAAAATATAAACACTTGGGGTAAACAGATGAGAGACATGGAAATTCTGTGAATTGTTATTATAGCTTTTGACATTTGAAATTATTTTTTACAATAGAACACTTTTTAAAAGTGTGAATAGTGTTTACTTCTGAGTAATGAGGTAATTGGATTTTCTCTACATCCCAATGCCATTTTTTTCTTTATCAAATGAAACAGGATAGGGACATGAATCACTTGGTAAAGTACTTACTGCACGAGCATGAGGACCTGAGTTCCATCCAATGTCTAAAAACAAACATGCAAACAACAAAAAGGCATAGCAGCATACATCTACCTTTCTGGTGCAGATGAAGAAAGTCAGCAGGATGCCTAGGGCTTGATTGCCAGATGCTCTAGCCAAATCTCTGAGCTCCAGGGTCAGGGAAAGATCCTGTCTCAGAAAATGAGAATAGTTGAGTAAAACACCCAGAGGCCTTTGACTTTCAAATGCATACACAGACATGTGACTGTACATGCATATGAACATGTATAGACTGTGTGCACTCACATGTGCACAAGCACGTGCCCACACCCAAACACACACAGACACACACACACACACACACACACGAACAAACAGGGATAAATTATGTAACGCCTAAATGGTAACAATGAGAAAATTTATTCATTAATTTTATCAACCATCCCAAAGAGAAAGTTTCAATAATTTGGGTAAATACTAATTATATAATCAATTACTAATTAATAAGTTGGAATGTAGCTTTAAGGGTTTTTCAATTAATTATCATTGTAAATCACCAAATAAATGTTTAATGCCCAAATTTCCTTAACTCTATTTCGCATAGCTTTTTGGGAACTTCTTATTATCTTTGTTTTCCATGATGACCTGACCTTCTCTGTGGGTCTTGGGAATGAAATGGCTGGAAGTGATCACAGTAGGCAGATGAGTCAGCTCCTTACCCCAGGGACAACACGGCTGTGTCTGCAGCCCTGGAAGAACAAGTTTACCCTCATCACAATAGTGAACATTTTTGCAGAGTCTCAATAGTTACTAGATTAATTGATGAGCATGAGAGGTGAATTTATATCAGAAACAACTTGACTTCACAAGATGCAGCAGGGATTAGAAACAGCTCTCTCAGACCCAGAAGGTAAAATACAAATGCCACAGTCACTGGAGAAGTGAAACTTTAAGATGTGAATTTGCCTAGCAAAAAAGTTCAACTTTACATTTGAGTAAGAAAAATGGGGGGAGGGGGGAGAGTGTCACAGAAAATTGAAGGTTGATAGTTTCACTGTGGTAACTTGTAATTAATTTGAAACTTATCATTTAAGTTCTGCCTTTGAAGACAATTTAACACATATTATTATTAGAATGATTTAAGCATATTTTAAAAATGCAAAAATAATTATTATCATAGGTGTCTGCTTTTCAGTTTCTAGAAACCACCAACTAACCAATCTAGCTGACATTCTTGACAAAACCAAGTAACTGCAAACATCTGTTTGTATAAGTTAACAGAAGGGCCTGAGGTGCATGTCAGTCATTCCAACCACTGTGAAGGCTGAGGCAGGAGAATCACAAGTTCAAATCAGCCTGTCCTCAGTTTAAGATCCAGCCAGGCCAGAAGACTTAGCAAACTCCCAACTCAAAATAATGTTAAATTCTAGGCCAGTTCCACTGTGCAGCCATATTTATAATAGCTAGAAGCTTGAAACAACCCAGATGTCCTTCAACAGAGGAATGGATACAGAAAATGTTGTACATTTACACAATGGAATACTACTGAGGTATTAAAAACCATGACTTCATAAAATTCGCAGGCAAATGGATGGAACTTGAGAATATCTTCCTGAGTGGGGTGACTCAATCACAAAGGAACAAACAAGGTATGTACTCACTGATAAGTGGATATTAGGCCAAAAGTTCAGAATACCCACGATTCAATTCACAGAACATATGAAGCCTAAGAAGAAGGAAGACCAAAAAGTGGCTGCTTCAGTGCTTCTTAGAAGGGTGAACAAAATATTCACAGGAGTAAATATGGAGACAAAGTGTGGAGCAGAGACTGAAGGAAAGGCCTTCCAGAGATTGCCTCACCTGGGGATCCATCCTATATACAGTCACCAAACCTGGACGTTATTAGGGATGTCGGGAAGAGCTTGCTGATGGAAGCCTGATACAGCTGTCTCCTGAGAGTCTCTACCAGAGCCTGACGAAGAATACAGAGGCAGAAGCTCACAGCCACCCATTGGAATGAGCTTGGGGGTTCCTGATGGAGGAGTTGGAGAAGGGACTGAAGGAATTGAGGGGGTTTGTAGTCCCATGGAGGGAGCAACAATGTCAACAGGCCAGACCTTCCCGCTCCCCAGCTCCCGGGGACTGAACCACCAACCAAAGAATACATATGGAGTGACCCATGGCACTGGCCACATGTGTGACAGAGGATGGCCTTGTTGGACATCAGTGGGAGGAGAGGCCCTTAGCACAGAGGGTGTTCTATGCCCCAGTGTAGGGGAATGCCAGGGCAGGAGGACAGGAGTGGGGGGCGGGGAGCACCCTCATAGACACAGGGGAAGGGGGAGGGGATAGGGGTCTCCAAGGGGGAGACTGGAAAAGGAAAAACATTTGAAATGAAGATAAATAAAATATCCAATAAAAAAGTAAAATTTAAAAGAAAAATACATAAAAATAAATAAACATTAATATAGTTATAAAAAAATTCTAGGCCAGATATTTATCAAAGATAAATGTATGGGGTGTTTTTTTTTTTGGTCTATTTTATATTTGGATGATTCTATCATTTTAATAGTATGTATTATTCAGAGAGAATCAAAAATCGAGTGACAATAAAATGATTTTGATATCTTGTGAAAAAAAAATTCAAAGGATTTTAACTCCATGGCAGAATACTTTCCAAGTTTGTGCAAAGCCCTGATGTCAATGCCCAATAACACACTCTCTCTCTCTCTCTCTCTCTCTCTCTCTCTCTCTCTCTCTCTCTCTCTCACAAACACACACACACACACACACACACACACACACATGGGGAGAGAGAGAGACAGGGTGAGGGAGGGAGGGAAAAGGTAAAATAAAGATTGATGAGTCCTGAAGTTCGGGGAAACAAGACCCTCGGTGGCAAACAGCTTCAAGCACACCAGACTGGCAGGTTATCTTCTGAGTACATCTGGGCTGGCAGGGCATCTTCTGAGCACATCTGGACTGGCAGGGTGTTTTCGGAGCACAGACAATACTAGCTGTCACTTTTCTCACCTCAATAGGAGTGAAGACAGAAGAAAATTGTTTCAAAGTGACAAGTTTAATAAGAGATTCTACACATATACCCAGGGATAAAAAAATAAACCAATTACATATCCAGCAAACAAACTAGAAATGAAACTTCAGCTCTTAGAAGTAAAACACTAAATTACATGTCTATATTTATTGTGAGGGGAAAAAAAGTATTTATGAATTAGAAAACAACCAAAATTTCAACACAAATAGTCATCTTAAACAAATGAAATGTACAATGGTTTGATCAAAACACATTCTATGAATGTATGAAATCTCAATTAGAAGAATTTTACGAGAAAATATATTCGTGATACTCTATGAAATGTCATTAAATGATTAGAGTTGAATAAATGTACCCATGGTTCATAGATTAGACGATCAGATATTCTCAGGATATCACCTCCTTAGACATGTAGTTTATATTATTTCTAATTTCATTATTAGAGAGAAAGACTGAGGTGGGCCGATAAGAAGCCTCAGTGGGTAAAGAGCTTCCTCCATGGTGGTGCAACCTGATGACCTCAGTTTGACCCCTCGCCAAAATAAAGGCAAAAGGAGAGTTGCAGACTCCACAAAATTGTTCTCTACACATGCACTGTGGCTTGTAAATATGCACTCAAACATGCATACATCATATAGACATATAAGAGTAATAATAATAAATTAAAATTTTTAAAAGACAATTTAAGGTAGAAGAATAAGAAGGCTCATTCTATCTAAACATTCACTCCTCTCAGGTTCTTCTCTGAAATTTGTGAGGAAGATCATGGAATATAAACGTCAAAGATGAAATATCCCAAACAGCCTGAAACAGGAAGCACACTGGGAAACATTTGCCTTCCCAGGAGTATTGGCCAGTTTCCTTTCCTCATCTCTATGGCATAAAATCTGATGAAAAGCAAAGTGCAATGAGGATTTACTGTGGCCATGGTGGTGTGGCTGGGGTTCGTGTGGCTAGTTACAACACAGAGAAAACAGAGAAACTGAAGCAAGTGAGTTATAATTCTCAGAGCTCCGCCTTCCTCAGAACCCTACTTCTTACAGCTAGGCCTCCATCTCCCAAGGCTTCAACAACCTCACAGAACAGCGCCACCATCTGGGAAACATGTGTCCAAACACATGAGCCTATGGGGGAGATTTTACCATACAACCTGGACACCAGCTACCAGTGTAGAGGACAGAGTGGCAAACCAAAACTACCAGTAAAATACCACTCTCAGAGCCTGGACACTCTAGCCACAGAAGCAGAAGAGAGATGACCTGAAGAACCGGAAAGCTTACAGACAACATCCTTACTTAACCTCTGTCAAAACACCATGAGTAAAACTAGTGGCTCCAACCCACACATACTGTCAAAAGTCAAAAGGAGAACCCAGACAGTCATCCCTTTGATGGCCAAAAGGGAGTCCACATGCCTCTAACAGAGAAGTCTCAGAGTGCCAGTCAGGGAGTCTGGGCTCTCCCTCCACTCACCAGTAATGAGGTAGCTTCCTATCTTCCAGCTGAAGTGGTGTCAAAGGAGGCCAAACAAAGACTTAGGGTGCTCATTATCATTCAGCATAAGTGAGGCCAAAGTATAGCTGGACAGAGGACAGCATATGGGGTTTTCAGCTCTCTCTCTTTCTCTCTCTCTCTCTCTCTCTCTAAAGGGAGAGGACAAGTAGTAAGTGTGTGCTAGCATGCATAAATCCCTGGACTTAGTAAGAAGCATTCAAAGAAGACAAACATGACTTTTCCTTGTTGGGGAAACGAAGACAATTTGTCTACATATCACACAACACACTGAAAAACAGTTCTGTTCCAGGAAGGTAAGACACTCACTACACATGGGATGCACTAAGCAGCTCTGGGTGTGATTCAGCCATGCTTCTACCCATCAGCAGAAATAGCCGCACAGTTCCTGCAGATTCTTTTGCACTTGCTCTCAGAAAATAGCTTAGGCTTTTGTATATGCATATTCATAAAATTAAAATAACTTAATCTGCTGGCACTGTGGGTCTAGAAGCAGAGGGGTTGGGGGAAGGAAGAATACCCCCAGGGATCCAAGAAGAAAAAAAACCAGAGTCCTCCTGGAAGCCTAAAAGTAAAGAAACTATTGGGTCCAGGTCCCTGGGAGAAGCAGAGCTGTACAGATGTTCAGTTCTCAAATGTGCTTGGGAAAGAAAACCGCTTTTCTCCTCAGCATCCTGAAGCCTGAACTTGAAAATGCCGGTTATCTGAGCCAGATGATAGAAAGGTTCATGTCTGCTGGTGCCAAGCTGAAGGTGTATTTCGATGCAAGCTGGTTATAACTCGAGTAGAGAAGTAGAAACGGTATCAGGGTGGGCAGGACCACCTGATCTCTGCTAGCAGAGGCACCCTTCAGAATGCTCACACCTGCAAAGGCAGTAATAGCACACAGGAAATGAGCGAGCGGGAATCATTGCGATGCATTTTTGTCCCACCAGCGCCACTCAAAATTGTTTTCCTGTCTCTTAGATGTGTTTGTTCTTGATAGATGGAGGAGATGTCACTACTTTATTCCCTAGCTCTTTCCCTGCCAAGCTCTGAGGCAGCAGCGGCAGTATTCTTCTTCCAAGGCCACAGCTGCTCTTGGGCAGCAATGGCTGCTCCCTGCTGCTGCTAGCCACGGGGGTACATCAGCCCATTTGCTGGTTTCTCTTGTTGCTGCCATGCCTATGTAATGCTCCCCAAATATAACTGGATCACCTCACTAATCCCCCGTTTGAGTTTTGGTCTACTTCCTGCCAGGCCTCCCGACTGAGATGGTGCATTTGCCTGGGTTGGTTAATGAGTTTCAGAAAGGCAATTGAAGGAGGGGGAGGGTAGAGCAGTAGTTAGGGAGGAACCGCGAAGACCTCATGCTGCTTGCGATCCTTGGCTGTCCTCTAGGAAAGCAGCTTGGAGGCCTCAGCCATCTGGCAGAGGTTGTGGTGCTGTGGAAATGAAGACAGTGACATTGGGTGTCATTGCAAGCTTCGAGGAGGGAGGCAGGAGGAAGTGTACAAGAACATAGGCTTTGAAGGTCTGGGAGACCTGGGAGTTCCTGTGTGCTCCAGAGTGGCTCAAGTCTCTTGGTTGGTTTGTTTGTTTTCAGATTCTCAGAAAAATAATAGCTACATATAGGGAAACTGTACCTGATTAAAGTAACAAATGTATGCATATACGGCAGGTCCTGCACACTACCAGGGCTATGTCACCTTGCTTTCCCTTCTCCCATCTTGGCTTTCACTCATCAAAGTACACCAAACAAACACCGAGGACAGGGGAGAGTTCTCAAGGGGAGAGATACTCAATGTGACCGGCTGCTTTACTAATAAAAGGAGATTGCACTCTGTGAATGGTGAGGCTACCCATGCAGACTTGACTCAAGGACTGAACTACTGAAGAGTTAACCAACTCCATGCAAGGTTTTTGGTTTTGTTTGTTTGTTTGTTTGTTTGTTTTTATAGGAGTGCCATTTGGTTTTGCTCATGTTAAACTTGCAAATTAAATTTTTCTAGTTTCCATATGGAACGTGCTCTTTCTTTTAAGAATGCATATTTTTATTTTATTGGATATTTTCTTTGTTTACATTTCAAATGTTAGCCCCTTTCCTGGTTTCCCCTCCAAAACTCCCAGCCCATCCCCCCTCCCCCTGCTCACCAACTCACCCACACCTGCTTCCCTGTCCTGGTATTCCCTTATACTAGGGCATCCAGTCTTCTCAGGACCAAGGACTTCACCTCCCTTTGATGTCCAATAAGGCCATCCTCTGCTACATATGCAGCTGGAGCCATGGATCCCTCCGTGAGTACTCTTTGGCTAGTAGTTTAGTCCTTGGGAGATCTGGGGATACTGGTTGGTTCCTATTGTTGTTCCTCCTATAAAGCTGCAAGCTCCTTCAGCTCCTTGGGTCCTTTCTCTAAATCCTCTATTGGGGACTTAGTGCTCAGTCCAATAGCTGGCTGAGAGCACCTACCTCTGCATTTGTCAGGTACTGGCAGAGCCTCTCAGGAGACAGCTATATCAGGCAACTGTTAGAAAGCATTTGCTGGCATCCACATTAGTGTCTGGGTTTGGTGACTGTATATGGGATGGAACCCCAGATGGGACAGTCTCTTGATGGTCTTTCCTTCAGTCTCTGTGCCACACTTTGTCTCTGTATCTCTTCCCATGGGTATTTTCTTCCCCCTTCTAAGGAGGACCAAAGTATCCATACTTAGGTCTTCCTTCTTCTTGAGCTTTGTTTAGTCTGTGAATTGTATCTTGGGTATTCCAAGCTTCTGGGCTAATATCCACTTATCAGTGAGAACATACCATGTATGTTCTATTGTGATTGGGTTACCTCACTCAGGATATTTTCCAGTTCCATCCATTTGTCTAGGAATTTCATGAATTCATTGTTTTTAATAGCTGAGTAGTATTATGTTGTGTAAATATACCACATTTTCTGTATCCATTTGTCTGTTGAGGGACATCTGGGTTCTTTCCAGCTTCTGGCTATTATAAATAAGGCTGCTATAAACATAGTGGAGCATATGTCCTTATTACATATTGGAGCATCTTCTGGGTATATGCCCAGGAGTGGCATAACAGGGTCTTCTTTCTGGTAATACTATGTCCAGTTTTCTCATGTGCCATCAAACTGATTTCCAGAGCTTGCAATCCCACCAGCAATGAAGGAGTATTCCTCTTTCTCCACATCCTAGCCAGCATCTGCTGTCACCTGAGTTTTTGATCTTAGCTATTCTGACTGGTGTGAGGTGGAATCTCAGGGTTGTTTTGATTTGCATTTCCCTAATGACTAAGGATGTTGAACATTTCTTTAGGTGCTTCTCAGCCATTTCATATCCCTCAGTTGAGAATTCTTTGTTTAGTTCTGTACCCCATTTTTCATAGGTTTATTTGATTCTCTGGAGTCTAACTTCTTGAGTTCTGTGCACATATTGGATATTAGCTCTCTATCAGATGTAGGATTTGTAAAGATCTTTTTCCCAGTCTGTTGGTGGCTGTTTTGTGCTATAGGCAGTGTCCTTTGCCTTACAGAAGCTTTGTAATTTTTTTTAAAGATTTATTTATTCATTATATGTAAGTACACTGTAGTTGTCTTCAGACACTCCAGAAGAGGGCATCAGATCTCATTAGGGATGGTTGTGAGCCACCATGGGGTTGCTGAGAATTGAAGAGCAGTCAATATTCTTAACCACTGAGTCATCTCTTCATCCCCTGAAGCTTTGCAGTTTTATGAGGTCCTGATTGTCAGTTCTTGAGCTTAGAGTGTAAGCTATTGGTGTTCTGTTCAGAAAATGTGCCCCTGTGCCTATGTACTCCAGGTTCTTACCTACTTTATTTTCTATTATTTTCAGTTTATCTGGTTTTATGTGGAAGCCCTTGATCCACTTGAACTTGAGCTTTGTAAGGGGGGGGGGGGTGCCGATAAGAATGGATCAATTTGCATTCATCTTCATGCTAACCGCCAGTTAAACCAGCACCATTTTTTGAAAATGCTGTCTTTTTTTCCACCAGATGGTTTTAGCTCCTTTCTCAAACATCAAGCAACCATAGGTATGTGGGTTCATTTCTGGGTCTTCAGTTCTATTGATCTATTTGCCTATCACTGTACCAGCACCATGTAGTTTTTATCACAATTGCTCTGTAGTACAGCTTGAGGGCACGGATGGTGATTCCACCAGAAGTTATTTTATTGTTGAGAATAGTTTTCACTATCCTGGATTTTTGGTTATTCCAGATGAACTTGCAAATTGCTCTTTCTAGCTCTGTGAAGAACTGAGTTGGAATTTTGATGGGGATTGCATTGAATCTGTAGATTACTTTTGGCAAGATGTCCATTTTGACCATATTAATCCTGCCAATCCATGAGCATGGGAGATCTTTCCATCTTCTGAGATCTTTGACTTCTTCAGAGACTTGAAGTTCTTGTCATACAGATCTTTCGCTTGTTTAGTTAGAGTCACATGAAGGTATTTTATATTATTTGTGACTATTGTGAAGGGAGTTGTTTCTCTAATTTCTTTCTCAACCTATTTAATCCTTTGAATAGAGGAAGGCCACTGATTTTGTTTGAGTTAATTTTATATCCAGGCAATATGCTGAAGTTGTTTATCAGGTTTAGGAGTTCTCTAGTGGAATTTTGGAGGTCACTTAAGTATACTATCATATCATCTACAAATGATGATATTTTGACTTCTTCCTTTTTGATTTGTATCCCTTTGACTTCTTTTTGTTGTCTAATTGCTCTTGCTAGGACTTCAAGTACTATATTGAATAGGTATGGGGAGAGTGGACAGCCTTATCTACTGATTCATTGGGATTGTTTCAAGTTTCTCTCCATTTAGTTTGATATTGGCTACTGGTTTGCTGTAAATTGCTTTTACTATGCTTAGGTATGGGCCTTTAATTCCTGATCTTTCCAAGACTTTTATCATAAAGGGGTGTTGGATTGTGTCAAATGCTTTTTCAGCATCTAATGAGATGATCATGTGTTTTTTTCTTTGAGTTTATGTAGTGGATTATGTTGATGGATTTCCTTATATTGAACCATCCCTGCATCCCTGGGATGAAGCCTACTTGATCCTGATGGATGAGCATTTTGATGTGTTCTTGGAGTTGATTGACAAGAATTTTATTGAGTATTTTTGCATCGATGTTCATAAGGGAAATTGGTCTGAAGTTCTCCTTCTTTGTAGGGACTTTGTGTGGTTTAGGTATCAGAGAAACTGTGGCTTCATAGAATGAATTGGGTAGGGTTCCTTCTGTTTCTATTTTGTGGAATAGTTTGAAGAGTATTGGAATTAGGTCTTCTTTGAAGGTCTGATCTCTGCACTAATATCTTGTCCTGAGCTTTTCTTGATTGGGAGACTATTGGGAAATATAAACCCTATTTCATTAGGGGTTATGGGGCTGTTTAGATCATTTATCTGATACTGATTTAACTTTATTTAGTAGCTGGTATCTGTCTAGGAAATTGTCCATCACATCCAGGTTTTCCAGTTTTGTTGAATAAAGGCTTTTGTATTAGAATCTAATGGTTTTTTGGATTTCTGTGGATTATGTTGTTATGTCTCCCTTTTCCTTTCTAATTTTGTTAATTTAGATACTGTCTGTGTGTTCTCTGGTTAGTCTGGCTAAGGGTTTATGTATCTTTTTGATTTTCTCAAAGAACCAGCTCCTGGTTTGGTTGATTCTATGTATAGTTCTTTTTGTTTCTACTTCGTTGATTTCAGCCCTGAGTTTGGTTATTTCCTACCATCTACTCCTCTTGGGTGTATTTGTTTCTTTTTGTTCTAGAGCTTTCAAATGTGCTATCAAGCTTCTAGTTTTGCTCTCTCCAGTTTCTTTTTGCAGGCACTCAGAGCTATGAATTTTCCTCTTAGGACTGCTTTCATTGTGTCCTATAGGTTTGGGTATGTTCATTTTCATTAAATTCCAAAAAGTCTTTAATTTCTTTATTTCTTCCTTGACCAAGTTATCACTGAGTAGAGTATTGTTCAGCTTCCACATGTATGTGGGTTTTCTATTGTTTTTGATGTTATTGAAGATCAGCCTTAAACTGTGATCATCTGATAGGATGCATGGGATTATTTCGATCTTCTTGTATCTGTTGAAGACTGTTTTGTGATTGGTTATATGGAGAAGGTACCATGAAGTACTGAGAAGAAGTTATATTCTTTTGTTTTAGAATAAAAAGTTCTATAGATATCTATAGATATCTGTTAAATCTATTTGGTTCATAGCTTCTGATAGTTTCAGTTTCTCTGTTTAATTTCTGCTTCCATGATCTGTCCTTTGATGAGAGTGGGGTGTTGACATCTCCCACTATTATTATATGAGGGGCAATGTGTGATTTGAGCTTCAGTTTCTTTTATGAATGTGGGTGCTCTTGCATTTGGAGCATAGATATTCAGGATTGAGATTTCTTCTTGGTATATTTTTCCTTTAATGAGTATGAAGTGTCCTTCCTTAGCTTTTTTTATAACTTTAGGTTGAAAGTCGATTTTATTCGATATTAGAACGGCTACTTCAGCCTGTTTCTTGGAACCATTTGTTTGGAAAATTGTTTTTTAGCCTTTTACTCTAAGGTAGTGTCTGTCTTTGTCACTGAGGTGGGTTTCTTGTATGCAGAAAAATGTTGGGTCCTTTTTATGTATCTAGTCTGTTAGCCTATGTCTTTTTATTGGGGAATTGATTCCATTGATATTAAGAGATACTAAGGAAAAGTGATTGTTGCTTCCTGGTATTATTGTTGTTAAAGGTGGAGTCATGTTTATGTGGCTGTCTTCTTATTGGTTTGTTAATGGAAGATTACTTTCTTCCTTTTTCTAGGGTGTAGTTTCCCTCCTTGTGTTGGTATTTTCCACTTATTATCCTTTGTAGGGCTGGATTTGTGTGTATAAATTTTTTTTTGTCATGGAATATCTTGGTTTCTCCATCTATGGTAAATGAGAGTGTTGCTGGGTATAGTAGCCTGGGCTGGCATTTGTGTTCTCTTAGGGTCTGTATAAGATCTGCCCAGGATCTTCTAGCTTTCATCACCTCAGATGAGAAGTGATGAAAATTCTGTAATGGTATAATTACAGAAAAAGTGATGTAATTCTGATAGGTCTGCCTTTATATATTACTTGATCTTTTCCCCTTGTTGCTTTTAGTATTCTTTCTTTGTTTTTTTGCATTTGGTGTTTTGATTATTATGTGACAGGAGGAATATCTTTTCTGGTCCAATCTACTTGGAGTTCTGTAGGCTTCTTGTATGTCCATGGGCATCTCTTTTTTTAGGTAAGGGAGGTTTTCTATAATTTTGTTGAAGATATTTGCTAGCCCTTTAAGCTGGAAGTCAATGTCTTCTATCTATATTATCCTTAGGTTTGGTCTTCTTTGTGTCCTGGATTTCCTGGATGTTTGGGTTAGGAGCTTTTTTGTGTTTTGCATCTTCTGCTGTGCCAATATTATCTATGGTATCTTCTGCACTTGAGATTCTCTCTTCTATCTCTTGTATTCTGTTGTTGATGCTTGCATCTATTACTCCTGATTTCTTTCCTAGGTTTTCTATCTCCAATGTTGTCTCCTTTTGTGATTTCTTTATTGTTTCAACTTCCATTTTTGGATACTGGATTGTTTTGTTCAGTTCCTTCACCTGCTTGGTTGTGTTTTCCTGTAATTCTTTAAGGGCTTCTACCTGTTTACCTGTGTTCTCCTCTATTTCTTTAAGGGATTTATTTATGTTTTCCTTAAAGTCCTCCATCATCATTATGAGATGTGATTTTAAATGCAACTCTTGCTTTTCTGGTGTGTTAGAGTATCTGGGACTTGCTGTGATGGGAGAGCTGGGTTCTGAGGTTGCCAAGTAGCCTTGGTTTCTATTGGTAGGGTTCTTGTGCTTGCCTTTTGCCATCTGTTATCGTTGGTGTTAGTTGGTCTTGCTGTCTCTAGCTGGAGCTTGTGCCTCCTGTGGGCCTGTAGGCCTGTGTGTGTACTCCTTGGAGACCAACTCACTTCTGACAGGTTTTGTGCACAGAAGGCTGTGGAGCAGCCTGGCTCCTTGGTGCAAATGGCAACCAGAAGGCTCCTGTCCCAATTGCTCCACTGGTCATATGCCCTGTGTGTTTCTAGCTGTTCCCCTCCAGAGAGATATTGGAGAGAAAATGTAGATCTCACCTCTGTGCTCAAAAGTGAAAGAGCTGCTGGGAGATCACTCTCCTGGTGGGCTGCGCACAGAAGGCTGTGGAGCCTCCTGACTCCCTGGTGCCCATGCAAGTTTCTTTACTTCTCTGAGCCCCTTTAGTAAAGTGACACACAGAGACAGATGGGATCTTCCTAAGATGTTTGTCACTATCTGGAACTGAGGAGGACACTGAGGCACAATGAGATGAGACCATTAACTTCCAAATGGAAAAACAAGCAAACAAATGAACAAATAAAACCCAAACAAAACAAGCAAACAAACAAAAACAGCCACAGAAACAATAGCACCAGCTTGCCTATTGCAGAAACAATGTACTGGCAAGACATAAAATGACTACAGCTGAGTTCTGCTGGAGCTGGCCTCTGGTGTTTAAAGTTCCATATTATCTGACAATCTTTAAACCCAGAAAAATCATTCAGAAATTTAGATAGCAGTTTCTCTTTCAGATCAGGCTATGGTCTCCATCTACCATATATCCTTCTACTGTGTTGAAGGTGCCACCCACACAGACCCCCAAGTTATAACTGGCCAAATCTTCATCAGGCATGCTTACCTCATTAACATTGTATGGCAGACACTTGAGATAAATGAGTATTTGACAGCTAATAAAAATTTAGAAGTTCATGTCCACTCATTTGCAGTAAGATTGAAAAGTATGAGCCGAAAATATGTTTGTATGTAACATCTGTAATTGACACGCTCAATAACACCATTTTTGTGTATTGTCAGCTCAATAACACCATTTTTGCCAGTATCAATTTGCTTGTGACATCTCTGGCACTGTCTCCCCTGTAACCAGAAAAGTAGTCACATTCTTTTGAGAACTAGCATATTAGGTGGGAAAACCAGAGCTAGCCTCTGTCCTTATTCTGTGCCTTGGTAACCCACTGATGCCAAGGGAGCTGTCCCACTGCACAGCAATTTCATTAAGCCAATGAAAACTGAACCTAACAAAAAATCTGCCATTGCAAAGCCTGAGACCTTCAGAGACCTTAAATAGGGTCTGTTGTGCCATGTGATGAGGATGCAAAGAACAAAGGCCAGGAATGCAACAAAAAACTTGGAAGGAAAGTGTTTTTCTAATTCAGCTATACCGGAAGCTGAGATAGGATGGCTGTAAATTCAAAACCAGTCTGAGCAACTGAAAAAGAATTTGTCTCAAATAAAATGTTTAAAGTGATCTAACTCAGTGGTAGAGCACTTGTCTAGTAGGCCTGGAGCATTGGGTTCAGTTTCCAGGACTTCAAGTACTTCAATAATAAAATTTAATTTTTGGAGCAAGTTCAAATTACAACAAAACCGAACAAAAATTATAGAGAATTCCATCTACCTCTTGTCTTGATATATACCCAAGGGCTGGTTCTACTCACTCCTGCATCGAAGCAGTACATTCAATACAACTAACATACCTACGCTAACAAGTCATTATCACTCCAATGCCATAGTTTAAATTAGCCACCACTGTGTGCTACACATTCTGTGGGTGTGCAAATGTGCATGAAGACAGCTATCCATCACTAAAGTTGTACTTTCTTCCTTCTCACCTAATCTCTAGTATCTACTATGCTTCGAACAATCCATACTTTCATTTTTCCAGGAAGTCATTTACTTCGAATCATACAGTATATAGCCTTTTCACACTGGCTCCTTTTACTTAATAACACACACTTCAGCTTTCCCCTTGACTTTACCTGATTTGGTAGCTCATTTCTTTCAGGAACTATTTTACTCACTTCTCCAGTTAAGAGGTATATTGGTAGCTTTTTCAGTTGTAATAACATGAATAAAGCTACTAAAACACGTGTGTGAAGTTATTGTATGGTCATTAGTTTTTAATTCATTTGAGTAAATACAAGGGAGCATAGTCGTTGGGCTATATGGCTTGAGTATTAGTTTTGTAAGACAGTGCCACATCATCTTGCAAAATGACCTGTTGTATCAGCATCAGATGAAACTTCCTCTGGTTCAGCCTCCTCTCTAGCATTTGATGTTGTCAGTATTTTAGACTCAGAACATTCAGATAGGTGTGTAATGCTTGTGAATAGCTGTTTCTATCCACAATTCCAAAATGACTTGTGATGTTGAATACCTTTACATGTGCTTACTCCCTAACCAGGGTTGGTTATCTATCTGTGGTTAGGTGTTTGTTTATGCTTCTACACATCTTAAGTTGGAATGTCTTCATATTATTGAATGTTAAGAGCAATTGCAATTTTACATGGTGATCTTTCATCAAGTTTATTTTTAGAAAGTATTTTCTGGGCCTGGAGCTTGTCTCTTCATTTCCTTGACAGTGCCTTCTCACGGAAATCTCTTACTTTAAGGAGGCTCTAGTTATCAATGCTTTCATGGATTTGGGGGTGGGACTGCCTCTAACATCTCATCACCACACTGAAGGTCACTTGAATTCTCTCCTGGGAACTCTCTTCCAGGAGTTTAGTAGTTCTACATTGAACCTTTAAGTCTCCAATGCTTTGAGAGCTAATCTTGTGGAAGGTGTGTGGCTTGATTTGAGATTCATTGTTTTCTTGCCTGTGTGTCAACCATCTGTTAGAAACACTTTTAGGTCTATTATATTAGCTTTGATCCTTCATCAAGGGTCAGTTGACAATACATATATATGTGAATTTATATGTAGCTTCTCTATATTTTCAATTGATTTGCATATTCTCTTTTTTTTTGAGATTTTATTTATTTTATGAATAAGAGTACACTGTAGCAGACACACCAGAAGAGGGTGTCAGATCCCATTACCGATGGTTGTGAGCCACCATGTGGTTGCTGGGAATTGAACTCAGGATGTCTGAAAGATCAGCCAGTGCTCTTACCTGCTGAGCCATCTCTCTAGCTGCCACCCTCCAAATATTCTTCTAATAATACCATCCTGTCTTGATTAATGTAGTGTTGTAGTAAATGTTGAAGATATTAGTATCAATATAGCAATTTTGTTCTGCTCCTTCAATCTTGGGTCAAATATTCTGGGCATTTTGCCTTTCTATATAAATTTTATTATCAACTTGTTCATAACAGTACTCACTCGTGTTCTTTACACACATACTGCCACGTGGCTTTTTAATGCTTTAAATAATTTTTGCATCTATTCAAAGCTTGGAGATGATCACAAGACAGGACTTACGGAATGAAAAGCCAAGGATGACGAAAAGTGTGAGAAACGGGCTCTTCTGGGCATGGCGTGCCCACTGCACTCATTAACTCACTGTATCTGTGGTCGCAGGCGCACCTAGACCTGCATCAGACTGGACCTCTCACCACTCCATCATGTATGAAGGAGGGATCGTGAGGCCCAACCCCATGGAAGGACTCTGAGCAGTTAGTGGGTGCCAGGAGAGATGCCATTACCTTTAACTATTGCAACTGCTGATTAGTTCCCTGGGTTCTGGTACATAATCCCCTACTCATATTCATGCAAGCAACCATAAATATAAATTAATTAATTAATTAATTAATTAATAGAAGGGAGAATATTGGGAAAGAAGAATTGCTTCAGCTGGGGAGTGAGGTGAAAGAGAACAATGCCCAAAGCTCAGTATATACATGTATGGAATTGCCAAAGAATAAAAGCATTACAATTTTTACAAAGCATAATTTGGGGTCCTATATTCAAATGAGTTTTTCCAGGTCTGTGGTCTTCTCCTGTCTACTGTTGGACATACTAGATTAATGTTGGCCCCAGAAACTGTTCAGTGTCCTTCTATGAAGGGTAGGGCCTCACAACCCCCCTATCAAACATGACAGAGTGGTGATAGGTCCAGTCTGATGCAGGTCTAAGTGCGCCTGCGACCACAGAAGCAGTGAGTTAAAGAGTGTAGTGGGCACGCCATGTCCAGAAGGTCCTAGGTTCCTTTGCTCCAGTCTTTTAGAGGAGATTACAGAGAACTGTTTCAATTCCTTCAGGTTTGGAGGGAAGTTGGAAGAAGAGGATGAATATGAACAAAATATAATGAGCACATCTGGATTTAAAGTTTCCCATTTTGAAAGATTACTAGTCATTGATTGAGATTCTATCAAATATATTAGCCTCCGGTTGTCTACTTCTTGTATGGCTTCAACTGCATGTGTCTTTTAAGGAATTGATCTGTTTCAACTAGATTATTAAATTTGAGAATATAAAGTTATCATTGTACTAATTGTGTGTAAGTTCTATAATGATATAAAACTATGATATTATTCATTTGTACCTTATTTATTTCTTAGCCAGTTAATCATTTCCTAATCTGATTTATCTTTTTCTTTAACTGACATTTTCTATGGACTGCCTGATTTTTTCAATTTTTTCATTAATTTTTATTTTATGTGCAGTTATTTTATATGCATCTGTGTGGGGTTGTATATGTATGTACACATATGTGCAACAGCATGTGTGTGGAGGTTAGAAAGCAACTTGGAATAATCAGAGTTCTCCTTGTAGACTCCACATTGATCCCAAGAATCAAACTCAGTTCCACAGGCTTGACAGTAAGTACCTTTACCCACTGAGCCATTTTGTTACCCCAGAATTTTTATTGTTTCTTTGTGTTGTTTATTCTAAATTTAATTTGCTCTTTCTTCTTCAGTTTCCTAAGGTGAAAACCTAGGTTTTAGATGCTCTGCCTTTCTATTATGTGCAGAAAGTGGTATAGAATTTCCTCTAACTTCTTTCACATATCTTACATTGATGGTTGTATTTTTATTTAGTTCAAAATATTTTAAGCCTCTCAGATTTTTGCTTTGAGCATGTATTAACAAGTGGGTCTTTCATTCTCCAAATATTTGAGGCTCTGACTGCTCTTATTCTACTATCGATTTCTAGCTTAAATCCATTGTTAGACTAGACATT
Source organism: Apodemus sylvaticus (assembly GCF_947179515.1). Classification (NCBI taxonomy): domain Eukaryota; kingdom Metazoa; phylum Chordata; class Mammalia; order Rodentia; family Muridae; genus Apodemus; species Apodemus sylvaticus. The sequence goes on along the minus strand of NC_067473.1, from coordinate 126,985,220 downwards.
ACAGTGATTTCTATTCTTTTCAATGTGTTGAATTTACATGTATTTTATGACACAGAATGACATCTATCTTGGGGAATTGTTCATGGGAAATGCTATTAATATTTAATGTGACTGTTGAAATAGCTGCATTAATAGATCGGTAGAAAATAGATGGACAGACGGGGGATTAATGGTGGCTAGACTAATATGTGGTGTCTAGATGGATGGGTAGATGAATAAATAGATAGGTGATGGAAATATCCATATATGATGGATAAATACATAATAGAGAGATAAGTGAGTACATGATACATAGCTCATACATATTACTTCCTTTTTAAATATTTACCTTTGTTCTTTTTTTTTCTTATAAAAGACAACATTTAATTGGGCTGGCTTACAGGTTCCAAGGTTCAGTCCATCGTCATCAAGGTGGGAGCATAGCATTGTGCAGGCAGGCATGATGCAGGCAGAGCTGAGAGTTCATTCTACATCTTCATCTGAAGGCCACTAGTGGAAGATTAACTTCCAGGTGACTAGGGTGAGGGTCTTAAGCCCACACCCACAGTGACACAAGTACTCCAATAAGGCCACACCTCCTTATACTGCCACTCCCTGGGCCAACCATATACAAACCACCACTTTCCATTCCCTGCCTCCCATAGGCTTGTCCAAACATGAAATTATGCGGGCCATACCTAAGCATAGCATAATGCAAAAATACATTTAATCCAACTTCCAATGTCCCTATAGTCTATGGCAGTCTCAACAATGTTAACAGTCCAAAGTTCAAGGTCTCTTCTGAGATTTATTCAATCACTTAACTGTAATCCATAATTACCAATGTTCTTTACTCCTATTTTTGTTCTCCACTCTGTTTTTTAGTCCCTTGTGGCTTTAAATGTACATTTATAGGATTGCTTTCCCTTTCTGTGCTTGGCACATTAATTATCTTTTTTTTAATTGTTTTTTTTTTTTTTTTTTTTTTTGGCTTTTTGGTTTTGGTTTTTGGTTTTTGGGTTTTTTGGTTTTTGGGTTTTTTTTTTTTCCTTGGTTTCTTTGGATTTGGTTTTTTCGAGACAGCGTTTCTCTGTCTAGCCCTGGCTGGCCTGGAACTACTCTGTAGACCAGACTGGCTTCGAACTCAGAAATCTGCCTGCCTCTGCCTCCCAGAGTGCTGGGATTACAGGTGTGCGCCACCACTGCCCAGCAATTATCTTTTTAAAAACTAGTTGTCATAGAATTTGCCAGTATCTATTTACAACTAATCAAGTTTACATAAAAGTGACATAGCACTGGTTCACAGATATCACTGATGATGCCTCAAGATAGCAAAGTTCCCCCAAGGCTTCCTTCTCGTTCCTTGGGTGGTTGCTGTCTTTAGATAGGCGTGCATAACTAAGGGCTAGAAGTGGTTATTACCTTCCCCCACCTGGAGAGCTAAGAGCTGGTATTTGGTACTCTCTTTCCCTGGGTAGGGAGATAAAAAATTTCAATAGTTTAGGCTTTGGTACAACAGACTCTCAGAACAGTACTCTGTGTCAGTATGATTCTTTTTCCTGCCCCTGTTGGAAACACAGATGGGAGTTTTGGATTTTGAGGTTTTTGGGTTTTGTTTCTTTTGTGTTGTTTTGTTTTGTTTTTTGTTTTGTTTTGTGACATTTGCTATGAGGACCTGCTCCTGAGGATAAATTGCAAAGGCATAAGCTTTATCTAAAAATGGGCTTTCTGGATCGTGACCCAAGGCAAATGCCTCCAGCTACTTGTCAGCTACTATTAGGCTTCCCACCCCAGTTCTGGTTCTGCAGCGCTTTCTATTTGTGTGTTTCTGTCCCAGCACATCATGAAACTCTGTGTCCACCTGCCAGCTTCTGCAGCTCTGAGTGCAGCAGAGGCCCCTGACTTAAGTTCTCCGGTGGATCTAAAAAGAGTTAATTTTCAGTCTATCCAGGCCTTGCATTGTTAGAAGAAGCTGTATCATCTAAGCTCCTTAAATGTCGGCAGAGAAACCAGAAGCCAACTCTGTCATAAATGAAGAACAGTCAGTTTTCTTTAGGAACAAGCCATGACTGCTCACTCCCTAGTGGCCAGTCCTTCACCCACGCACACAGCCGGTGCTAACTGAACTCGGTGGTGGACGAGAGGTGTGATGAAATACTTGAACTTATGTATGGGAATCCCCTTTTTCTCTCTCCTCTCTCTTCACTCTCTATTTTCTGCAAATACCTTAAAGTTAGGCAAGGTGCCATCATGTTGTAGAGGAAAGAAAATAACTGTACCACAGGCATCTTGCCATACCCAAGCCTTCATTTTTCTTATACATATTTTTCATATCCATTTTTAAAGTTTATTTTAAATTAACTATTTTTTTTTTGCTTTTCATTAAACATTTTACTCATGAAATAAAAGATGGAAGGTTCTAAATTGGTCAAAATGCTGAGAATAAGAGACTATAAGGAATCAGCCACAGGTGACATCTCTGTCAAGACTCTGCTCAAGGAACACTGTAGAAGGGGTGGCAGAAAGCACCAAAGAGCCTGAAGATCCAGAGGACTGCCAGGAAATGCTGATTTCTGGGTACTGTATATACGGACTCCCGACAGCTGTGGTAACCAGCACATAGTATACACAAGATCAAGCTGTGGAGAATTCCAGCTTAGGTGAAGGGTAAATTCTGAGTCCCCTCTCCTCACACTGAGGAGCTATTTGTAATTGACATCTGCTGGCCCGTTGTCCATTGCTCAAGTGGATGGCCCTCATTCATGTGCATGTTGGCAGTATTAATTGTAATTTAGTGGGCTATTTTTTTAAAAAGAAGGCATGAAGTTGGGAGGGGCTGTACATAGGGATCCAAGGGGAGTTGAAGAGGGACATTGGAGTTAGTTATGATCATATTTCATTGAATAAATGTATGAAATTCCCTAAGAATAATCTTAATGCAGTGTTCCAGCAATGTTTTTCTACATAGGAAAATGTATCCCTATAAACCAAAATAAAGTGCATTTTTTCATGGCCATCTCTACCACAACTTGTATTTCCTCATCAGATAAAAGTGAGCCATGTTCTGGGTAACATTGCCCTATCCTGAATGACAATCAGACTTGTGGATAGAGGTGTTTAAATCCTCGGTTCCCTCAAACTTCGAAATCCCATTATGATCCTCATTTCATATTCTAACATGTAGACGAAAGCTAAATGGCAGAATGGAAACCAATTAGATCTGTAGTAGAGCCATCTGTGTTCCATTAAAAGTTTTAGGGAAAATGGCACCTGCTCTAATTGCAAAGATTCCACCCTTTCAGAAGATTCAACAGCTGTTCTGGCTTTCCATCGAGGGAGGGAAGTATGAATCTATGTACGTTTCTTGAGAACATTCCAGAACTGTAGCTGGAAGAATAAGCTACTGCTTTAGATTCACTTTGTAATTCATTTGAGAAGGAAACTGCATTTACTGACCATGCAGGATTGTCCTTCCCTTCTGAATGCACCCATGTAAAAATCAATGTGCAGATAAGGTTGGCAATCTACCTCTGTCATACAGTAGAGTCTTGGATTTTCTTTTACTTCAAAGACTGAGTTTTCTTTCACTGGATGGCTGCTTTAGAGATTGGGGGAGGGGGAAAACAGGTTGATGAAAGTTGGGGCTCATTAAAATTTACAAAAGTTGAGAAATAAACATTCTATGGGGGGGTTGTTCACTGTAATGCAGGAAAACATCAACTGACTATGATGAGAAAATAAATACACTAGTATGTCAGTCTGTTAGTGCCATGATCATTAACATAGAAACATTCAGTTCTAAGAACACAACCAAATACACAAAATTCATTTAAGAAAATGCTCTTGAAAATTGAATGACTATTGAACACTGCAAGTTTACAAAAAACAACAGAGGAAAGTTTTAGAAATGCACAAGCTTCCAAATTAGCCCTAAAGTAAGAAATGCCAATATTCAACCTTTTAAGGCTATTTTATGTACAAAAACAATGTAATGAATATTGCAATATCATTTTTATTCTGGTACAAAAAAATATGACTCTCTAAAGATATGGCAACATAAAACAAAAAAAAAATGCTTTTATTTTTGGCAGAAATGATGTGGTGAGCCTGATAAATGTGAGTTGGAAACTCCTTTGGGTTTTGGCATCTCTTCACACTTCCTTTCAACTTACTGATAGAATCTACCCATCTGACTAGCATCATTTAAGATTGTCATTTTGTCACTTTAGTCTGAAGTGACAAAAAAAAGTAAAATCTTCTTACATGTCCAACTCGTCTCTTTTTTCCTGGTTGGGTTGCTAATGATAGACTAATACCTTTTATTTATATTTTCTAGACCACATGATAGCCAATTGCCCAATCCTGAACACTAAGCAGAGATGTTCAATTAATGGTCTTAGAAAAGAAATCCTGTTCCAACAACCTGGGAGGTGTGTGTGTGTGTGTGTGTGTGTGTGTGTGTGTGACTTGGATAAGCAAATTTTTCCAACTGAATGTCCATGATATATTCTTCCTGTGACACACTCAGGTACTAGATGAAGCCTGTTGCCAATAGAATGGCTTACAGGCTAATTAGAGGATGGAAGAACAATCGAGAATGTTCTTGGGCTTCTTCCACTAAGGAGGTATTTAAACTGGTGACAGCTGGGGACTTACCTATAAATAATTAATAACAAAAGATTATTCTGTGGCTTTCTGGGCAGCAAATTTCTTTGAAAGTTCTCTGATCGTCTTGGAACAGTACAGAACAGCCACACTGAGACTCTCTGGGTGGCTGACCATGAATGGTGAAACATAAACAAGCAGATAAGATCCTTTAGGGACCTCAGAGATTAAACTATGACTCCTTACTATCTTGGCTTTGGTAAAACAGGGCAGCTTTTCCCTCATTATAAATAGTCCCAAAGAAAGACGAGGCTTAGATGAGGCGTCCCTAAGCTTATTTAGCACACAGCTCAGTGCTGAATTGTTTCATTCATTAAACCATTCATTTATTCGTTTATCAATTCATTATCTGACCAAATTGTTTTGGTTTATTTTAACTCTCTGACAAGCAATGTGTTATACACAAGGGGGAACAGTGGTAAACAAGAAAATTACATCTCCTCTCCCATAAAATCTGAATCAATGGTGATTTAAATAACGAAATAGAAATAAGGCAGTTCACAGATAAGGGTAGAGGGAAGGGATGGGAGCCTGGGAGTCCACTAGATAGAAGGACGAGTGAGAAGAATCCATGCCAGGAGCAGTGACACTCAGTAGCACCAGTGTCACCTGAGATGGCCACAGAAACATGAACACTAGGTCTCACCCTGATTGATCAAATTATAGACTAGAGGTAAGCCCAGCTTTCTGGTTTTAATTTGTGTCCCCAATACAGGTTAAATTTTTCAACACTGTTGAAATTTGGATCCAGTAAAGTCATTAGAACAAGAACTCCAAGTGGGTCTGATACACCTTCAAGTCCACTGCCTCTCACCAGTCAGCCCTCTTTTGAACATAGACTTCCCCACACTTACACTTACCAGTCCATTTCTTTGTTCCTCTTTATGGCAAAATTCCAAGAGAGGTTTTTCTAAGAACCTCTCTTCATCCTACTTCAATCAAGTTTAATTGTAGCCTTCTGTATAACAATTCTCCATACCGAAGTGACCTCACCTGGCTAAGCCATGGGCCTTCAAACCTCATCTTCACAGAGTTTGATAGAGGGCTTTGCTTGAGCACTTCCCTTCTTCTGGCTCTCACCTGTCTTATGCTATACACAGTAGTTGCCCTTTATCTGCTTTACCTATAAACACTGCCTGCTCAGAGCTCAGATCTGGGATCCCTCATCTGCTCTATAGCTGTAATATCTCAGCAACTTCATTGACTTTCACTGGTTTGCATACCATCCAGTTCTTATACCATCCAGTTCTTAAATCACTACCCTTCACTTTTCCCCTAACTGAAAAGTTACCCTTTTTTCCATGTGGCTGCCTACAAAGAATCTTAAGATCAGCAACACTATAGTAGAGTAACCAATTCTCACTCTACATCCTGCTTCACCATCTCAGCAAACAACAGCTACACATTCTGGGTCTCCTTGCCCTCTCCAGGATCCTGAAAGTCACATATGACCCTTCTTCTTTCCATCCCAAAACATACAATTCATCCTGCTGAGTTTACCTTTCAGAAGGTAGCTACAATCCAAGCAACTATTCAGTGTCACCAATACTACCTCCAATCTGGACCACCCTGTCTCACTTGATTACCATCGCTTCTTTATTGTTGTTGTATTTCATACAAAGTATTTTGATATCTCCTCCATTTCTTTTCTATTCACCTACTTTTATGTCTGACATTTAATTAAAAAAAGAATCCTTTGAGACCAACTTTCTTAGATGTGTAGCCTTCTACCAGAACATGGCCAACTTACCACACACTCTTAGAGAAAATTGATACATCCTTTTCCAAAAGCTAAAATTTGCCAATGCTCCACTGCTAGGGATTAGAGTGTGTGCTTGGAGGCGGGGAGCAGGGGCTATAAATTGAAAGGCACTATGTTGTGAAAGAGGTGCGGCATGACATTCTGCCGCAATGTCCGGGGACATTTCCACAATGTCCGAAGAGAGTGAGTACAGGCTCTTTCTGTTCAAGGATAGTGGTAGCCTTTTATTCAAAGGTGTCTTCTTGTGTCATTATTCACACATTGAGATGAAAGAGAAAAGCAATGGCTATCGTGTCCGTGGTGGGGTTCTTAATAGTGTCTCTGGTATCCACACACACTGAAAGCTAGAAGCATCTGCTACAGAAGTAATATTAAAACTGCCTCCAGGTGCTGACATATGTTCCCTGAAAAACTCAGACAGACAGTCCTTGGTCCACCACTGCAGAGTTTCTCTGCTGTTGGCCTAGAACTGTGAACATAATAGGGTTTGTCTTCATGTGACACACTAACAAGATTCCAGACTCACATAGGCAGAACTGTCAAGTGTCAAATTTTTAAAACTCTAAAAAGGCAATGCACAGTATTTTTGTTTAATGAGACACCATTTGGTTTCTAAAACCACTAAGCATCTACTTACAGGAAAAATCAAGACATTCTATATCAACCTGTTCACATTTATCACACAGAGGTTGTAGGTTGAATAGTCAATAGAAGAGGTGGTGAGCTTTTAAAACAATGTTTTTGGTATGGCTTGACTTATTACATGGGAAAATACAGCTTGCTAAATATTTCTGTTGATGACAATGAACAATGCAGACATATCAGGGTTTACAGCTTGTGTAGCCATTAAGCTAGTCAGAGCAAGAGAAATTAAGATGAAACATGTACTGTCCCCACACAAAGCCACCAACCTTTTTGCAAAATGGCTGAGGGATTGCCTTAGCATTCTATGGCTGGTAGAGTGAGGCCAGGCTCTGGTTCTATCCTTAGAACCACAAAGAAAGGGTGTATGGTGGTTAAATGTTCTAAGAATGCATGTGCAAGTTCTTGGGCCATAAAGACAAAGCAGCCCTGAAGAAGGAGCTAATGCTGAGTGCTTCTCAACATCCAATTCACATCGTGTGTGTGTGTGTGTGTGTGTGTGTGTGTGTTCATGTGTGTGCATGTGCATTTAAGTGCATGTTTGTGGCTTTTTATGTGTGGATTTTTGAGGAGTCTAGTTCATGTCTTCATGCTTGTGCACCAAGCACTTGACCAACAGAGCTGTATCCTCAGACTTCTAGTCACAGTAACTCTAAAAGCCAATAAATACCCAGTACATTGTTTCTCAAACACACTGGATGGAAAAGACCTGGATCCTGTATGACATATACAGAATCTGAATGTGAAGGGTAGATAAAGGATAGGAAAGAAATTTTATTTTTAACAAATTAACCAGGAAGATGTTTGGCTAGATTTTATTTAAAATGTCTTCTACACCCTATGCTCTCAATAAATATTTTTAGTCATTTTGAATTGAATCAAATGAAATGAAAATGACTTTTTCCTTGAAGCTAGAGTGCAATGAGATGTAGAGGAAAAGCGTGAGTTTTTTAAGCTTGCCCTTTCCCTTCATAAACCTGTGTGCTTTGGCTCAAAGGGGAGTATCATTCACATTAAAAGGCAGTGTAGCAGCCTTCTGAAATAGGTCTGACTTTCATCATGCCAAATGGCCCATGTTCCCATGGACTGGAATCCTAGCATCTAGGCCAACAATTAGTCAACTCTGTTCCTCTGAGAAATGTTTGAGAGAAAATAATCATTAAAATATCACCAGGTCGGGGCTGGAAAAATGACTCAATAGTTAAGAGCACTGGCTGCTCTTCCAGAGGACCAGGGTTTGGATTCCCAGCAACTCCATGAATACTGCTAACAGTAACTCCAATGCCAGGGTAACCGATGCCTTCTTCTGGCCGACAGTGTGTGCACATGGTGCACTGACATTGTTGTGTGCTTAAATCCAACACATCTCAAAGACCAGGTCAATGCAGATGACAAAAATGTTTTGTAATCAAGCTGTTACTGATCGATCAGAGTCTCAGAACAGACTCAGGAGCTGAACTGTGACCCTGAGCCAAAAAGTTGCAGAGATTTTAGGCTTGAAAACCATAAACATGGTGTGCCAAGTTACAGTTACATTCTTCCACCAATCAGGACTTAGGAATAAGGGATATCTTTAGGAATATGTCTTTTGGTCCATTTATCCTATTTTCATTTGTTGGTGTCTCAAACAGGAGGTCAGTTGCCCGAGTACATGTTTCTATCTGCCAAGCAAGATGTCTGTAACCGAGGGAGACCATGGAAACTTAAACTTTATTTGACCCATATTCAAAATGGAAGTTTTATTCAAAATGGCTTCAGTTTGGTTCCTACATAGGCAAAATAACCCATTCACATAAGATAAAAATAAATCTTTTTTTAAAGCTCACTGAGTCATTCAACCTTCTTTCTAACTTCATTTTGGAGCCTCTAGATGTCTTTCTAATATCTTCACCTCAGGTGAAACAGAAACCATCACAGTATATTCATGTTAACCAAGGGAACCAGGGATTGTCACAGCATCTCCATGCCAACCAGATGGAGGGGACTGATAACATTAACAAATTTTAAGCAATACCAAAGCTTTCAATTTTCTAATCACTTGAAACTTGAGCCATGCTCACAGCCAAAGCGATGTATCATAGTGTGCACTAGGGTTGTCTCTCTAAACACACTATAAAGAGAAAATGGCTACAGCCACTAGGAGTCATTGGTGCACAACAACAACAAAAAATTAGGCTTAGAGTGGTAAATAAACATTAATTAGTCTTATGAGAAGGCTGTTTAGTTTGTACTCAAAGGGTGAAATTTTTGGAAAACAGTACACTAAAGGCTTCCTTTCAAATTATAAATTTTTATCTAAAGAGCAAATTGTTTTAAAGTCTCCATTTTATTTCTTAGTACTGTTTTCCACTTTATGGAATATTTTGCATTATATTTTAATTAAAGTTATAATTACAGAACTAAATATAATTAGCTTCTTTCTTCATAAGAAATTGGAAGTGAACTTACTTTATTAAATTTTCAATTTGTTTCCTGTAGTGTTACATAGTTTATTCTAATTAATTGAAAGAGAGCTCATAAATATTTTATCAACATGGGAATGTGATTAAAAACTCAATAATTTTCCTCTTATTTTTAAATTTTGTGCCCCTTAATTTGTGACTTGTGCTCAGATATATGCACATGAAACTGAAACCTGACATTACCTGGTTCCCTCTTGACCTGTCTGTAGCATCCAGATTGACTCAAGCAATGACTCCTGGGTTCTCTTTTCTTTGGGGTTTTGGGAGATGTCCTCCCAAAGAAAAACATGTTCTACTTATGTTTCCTGATGTGATATACATATGGACACCACATTGTCTTTGTTCTCCTCACCACCCCTTTCCGACCTGACACCTAGTAAGTCTTTGTGGGGAGGAGCTACATTTGTTTTCTTTGCCATCCATCTATAGCCCCGGAAGTAGAACCCAGTACAAACAAGAGCCTCAAGAATGTTTCTGGAGTTTATGAACAGACTCAAAATTCCCGGAACTGTTCCCCAAGAAGACTAGCACTGAATGAGGATTAGCTTAGATATTCCTTTAAAGAATTCTGTGGCAGAGCGTTGTGCAGGAAGAAAGTCAAGTCTCTAATTCTACCCATGCTGTTTGTCTGAGAATCATTTTTCTTTCCCTGTCTCATGAGACTGTTCTACAGCACATGTGCAGGAAAACTCTACTGTAAGTGCCTTATTGACACCAGGGGAGGGGAACTAACTTTAAATGCTTCACAGTATAATGGGTGAGATCATCACCATCATCATCATCATCATCATCATCATCATCATCAAGAGGGAACAGGCCCTGTCCTGAAAGACAAGAGGGAGTTGTGTAGGAATAAAATGGCAATAGGCAATATTGATGTAGATTAATAAATTTCAGATATGTGCATGTGTCTGCACATATGTGTACACATGCTTGAACATATATGCACATATGTGTGTCTATAGATACATATCTAGTTTCTAACTCTACGAGCTACAGAGATAGTGAAAACACTTCATGATTACAGCCTGCTGTGCAATGCTATTCCCAAGAACTGAACCAGGGCACTTGGAGAACTGGCTCCCAGAATATCTCCTTATTCTATAAAGAGATCAAAGAATTGCCAGAAAATTCTCAGGAATACAGAAGCTTAAACATAACCTCACCCACCAAAATTGAGAACAATTTCAGTATCAAAGTAAAAACTGTGATAGTCTAAGATAAAACACAGTAAATATAAATAAATTTATTGTTTCATACACAGGAAAGTCAGACAGGCAGACAAAGATTTCTTGTAGAAGAAAGCCATATGCTGGTAGGAGTGGGTTAAGAAGTCAGCAGTTGGCATCCATTGCGTTTCGACTCATTGTTTTGTTTGTTTTGAATGACTGTTTTTGTGCGCTGACAATGAGTTTTGTGAAAGGGTCAACTTGTGAGATGTACTCAGTACCCTCACTTCAGATAAGTAAATGTCCCTACTATACAAAGTGACCTCATACTTTTCCTTGGGCAGCCCTCAAGGTCATCTAGTCCAGCACAGCACACTGCATCATGAAGGCAGAGACATCTAGTCCTCGTGGACTCCTTCAGTGAGCCCCCCTTCATCCTCTCTTATTCCTATTCTTTCTTTTCCTCCTTCCCTCCCTCGCTTGGTCCTCAGCTACTCTGAAGCCTTTGTACTCTCCCTATAGAGATCAAAAAGATCAATGATCACAGGAAGAGAGATGCCTCTGGCTTCCTTTTCTCCAGGCTATTTCCTAATAATATTCTCCCAGAGTTTCTACTATTTCTTCAACCCGTATCTAATATAACCTTACCCCTTTACAGCCTTGCTCTGCTTTCCATATACATACAGTTTCCCCACCCAGCCTCAGATAGCTATAACATCTGCGATCCATATGCATAAAACACACTACCTTCACTACCAAGGGACCTGGAGAGGGGAGGCACTGGTGAGGACAAAGTCAGGAAGACTAGGAGCTAGAACCTTAAACACAGGCGTAGGTTTTATTCCTCACCCAGCTGACAGCATACTGCATCACAAAGGCAGAAAAACATGGCCCATGTTTGTTTAAAGTTCTGTATGCATTTAAATACCTACACGGGGGGCGGGGGGGGGGGTCTGGAGAGATGGCTAAGTGGTAAAGAGCATGAAGTTCTCTTTTGAGGACCCAAGGATGCACCCTCTTCATGACTCACAACCTCACAGCTTCAGGGACTCTTATGCCCTCTTGTGGCCTCCATGGGCACCGCACTCACATGCACAAGTCTTACATTCACATATATTCGTAATTAAATAAAAAATAAAATATTTTGAGGGTCTGGAGAGAATGCTTAGCAGTTAAGAGCACTTGTTGCTCTTTTGGAGCAACCATATCTGATCCTCAGCACCCAGAAGGTGTCTCACAACTATCGGTATCATCTGTTTCAGAGAATCTAATATCCTGTTTGGACCTCTCTGTGAGCACCAGGCAAACACATGATGTACAAACATATGCAGCCAAAACATTTGTATGTGAATAAAATAAAAACTTATATTAGAGTCTTTATTAAATATCGTAATATCAATACATGCATACAATGTGCTTAGAGCCCTTCTTCCGCCATCACACTCACTGCTCTCAGTTCCTTCCTTATTATTCCTTCCCCATATTTTCCCTCCTAACATCACATAGAGTCCCTTTAGGTTTCCTGGGTGAGCATGGGTTTGAGAGCATCTACTTTATGTAACACCTTGAGGCTTGCTTTCAGCTCCTGATCTGCTCCAAGCACCCTTTCAGCTGTGACTACGCACAGCCTGGCTTTTCCACTCTTGGAACTGAGTCTTTGCGCTTGTCCATATTGACTTTGCTTCCATATGAAATATTTACATATGTTTATCACTTCATCATCATTTAGCACAGCATCTGTTTGCCAAAAATGAGTCAGGCCCCAGCCACAGCAGCTTGTGGGATCACGTGAGCTCACGGAGGAAAGAGCAAACTGGCTCTTAGAGAGGTTCTCTTAGGAATGAGCGGCTTCTGTCTGGGTTACCCACCTCTCATCTCAACCACTCATGCCTCCCGTCACTTCAAATGTAACAGCACCCATGGGAGGTGCCGTCGTTCAGAGCTCAGAGACCGAGAGCCCAAACCTCTTGATTCTTAGCCTGTGGTCATTTCATTAAACTTGACAAGACAGTTAACTGAAGTAATCTCCAAACCCAATTTTATAGTTAAAATAACAGCTAAAATTTAGTGTGTCTTTTGAGTTTATTTTAGTTTTTGTTTTGCTTGCTTTTTTTAACTTCTTTTGAGACAAGGTGTCACTTTGTACCAGGCTGGCCTCAAACTCAAAGAAAGCCACCTGCCTCTACCTCCAGAGTGCTAGGAATAAGAGTATATGCCACCACATCCTGCTCATTTAGTGAGCTGTTAAGTATTAGCGCGCGCGCACACACACACGCGCGCGCGCACACACACGCGCGCGCACACACACATATATATATATATAATATATATATATATAATATATATTATATATATATGACATTATTTATGACTTCCAAATGCCAACTAAAGGCTCAAAATCCTGAGAGGCTGTAGACTAGCCCTTGCTACCCTCCCCAGAATATGTGACTCACTCAGCTTGTCTTTTGCCTCACAGACCTATCAACTAATCCTTCCCATAAGAATAGAGACAAGGTGTGGAGCAGAGACTGAAGGAAAGGCCATACAGAAATGCCACCCCCCCAATCCATCCCATATACAGTTAACAAATCCAGCATATATATATATATGTATATATATATATTGAAGTATGATGAATTCATTTTGACAGGAGTTGTTCATTAGATTGGTTTGTTCTGTGAGAAGACTATATATGTGCTTTGTAAAAAAAAAAGGTATACGGAATTAAACATATATTTGACATTAAAAAAAAAATGAATAGAAGACAAGAGCTGAGAAAGGTTGAATCAAGATGATTCTTGGCCCTCTCCCCATCCCACAAGGTGAGAGTATTTCTAAGAACAAACTAGATGGTGGTTATAATACAGGAGACATAGATTCTGTGATGTAGATAACAGACCTGCATGCAGATCTACAATAAATCCATTTTCCCTGTCCCACATTTATTCAACCCTAGCACAGAACTCCATGACAAAATTTCCCAAAAAGTATTACATCAATTTCTTAACTTGGGGGGTCACATGTGAGACAAAAACTTCCTTTCTAAAGTTTTCTAAAGATAGGAGAGTCTCTGGAGCCAACTTCAATGACAGGAAGAGGACAGAGCCTCAGGGACAGCAGCTGTCACACCCCGCACAGCAAATTTCCCATGCACCAAGGAGCTTCCTTGCCTCTCTCAACCCTTCCTGCTCATTACCCATGAGCACAGCAGCCACCGCCATCAGTAGTCACTGTGGTGCGGGCCATAGAAGCAGCAGCTGGGCTGCCTCCTAGCCTTCCAGCAATGGTGGAAGTGCATTGTTAACAACTGCCCTTATGTCAGTTCATCAAGTTCCCTAAAAACAGATGGGGACTAGAATTCAGCAATACAAGACATAGCCATGGAGAAGTTTCAGAATCTTTTGGGGGATGGAGAAAGCAAAACAGAGTAAAGACTAAGAAAGAAGTACTAGAGAGATAGCTCAGTGGGCCAAAGTGCTTGCCTTACAAGACCAAGGACCTGAGGACACACCTCCAGAACGTTGTAAAAGGTGGTGCAGTAGCATGTGTGTGTGACCTCAGTGCTGCTGCAGTGAGTAGGAAACAGAGAGAGAAAGCTCCACAGAAGTTCACAGACAGCTATCCTGGAGTATTCAATAGCGAACCACAGGAGGCCCTACCTCTAATAGGTCAAAGGCAAAGACCAACAGTGGAGGATGTTATTCAACCTTCATGTAACAAGTGTGAGTTGTGGCTGCCTGCACTCACGCCCAAATAGCCTGCTCATATGGAAGTGTGCAAAAACACGGGTATGCACACAATATACTTTAATTGAAAATTTTTAAAAGAATTAAAGAATCAAGTTAGGATATGGCCACGAGAACGTCTAGCTTTGGCCTGAAACTTGGGACGACAATCAGTCTAGAGCATAAGCTATCCAAAGACTTGCCCTTTTCTAAAGAAGGGAGTGGATGCTCGTATCTGTCGGTCACTCACAAGTTACTGGTGACTAACACAGGAAGGTGGGCTTACCCACAGAGTCAGGAGGCAGCTGTAAGCCGTGAAATGCTCAGAGTAACTTGAAAGATTGACTGAGGACCATTTAAGGGAAATCTGTTTGGGAAACCAACATAGTACCATACCTGTCTTCTGAAAACAATCCTAAAAGGTGTATTCTCAGAGCACTTCATTAACAGCAAACTTTATTGCCTACTCATAACATTTTTTCCTTTTATCTTATTTTTCTTTCCTTTTCTTTTTTCTTATCTCTTCCTACGATGATCAATATTCTTGACAAACTGATTGCATCTGTAATCCACTAAGAAACCCATCTTGAGGTGGTTCTGTGAAGACATTTCCAGGAAGGATTAACCAAGAGAAGAAAGACGCTCCCCAAGACTGTGGTCAATTTTCAGGATGGTTATCCTGATGTCAACAGCTCTAAGGAGAAAGCAGTACTGCTTGCCAGCCTCCCTTCTTACTGGAGTGTACATGCCCACTGTTGCTGGTGCTTCCATGTTTTGGTGATGTCAGAACACAGATTCTTCAGACTTCCAGTGTGGACTGGAGACCAGTAGGTCCCAGGAACCTTCCAGGTGCTCGGGATTGCTGCTGAGACTTCTCCTCTCAGGGATTCTCAGCCTCTATAGTCTGTACTCATTGTTGGACTAAAAAACTCTGTTGTATAAGCCAATCTTACACATTTCTTCTCATGATATGTTCAGTCTATCAGTTTGGTTGCTCTAGAGAACCTTAATACATGGCCCCATTTCTTCATTCATACAACTAGATACTCCACAGATAGACTGCACCCATGCTATTCTCTTTGTTAGGGAAACTCAAGCTAAAGCCATTATGATGGTAATATTCATGTCACTAAAAGTTACTATATTGGTGACTTCTGCATCTCTGTTACCAAAATTACCTGACCTAACAATTCAAGTGCAAGAACTATTCATTGTAGATTATGGCTTCAGAGGGACAGGTGTGGCAAAGCAGCAAGATTCTTTATAGCAGGTCAAAAAGCAGAGGAAAGGGAATACATCTCCTTTTCCTCCTATTATGTTTCATCTCAGCTTCCAGCCCTCGGGTTACACTGCCTAATACAGACAGTGTGTCTTCCTCCTTAGTCAGTCATCTCTGATCATAACTCTCACAGATACACCCCAAGATGTGTTGCCCCAGTCCCCTAAATGACTGTATATACACTCAAGTTGAAATGTAAGAAGATTAACCATTACATTATCTATGCCCATGGACTCCAATGAAGTAGCTTTACTTGATCCTCGACAAAGGGGCTGAAAACATCCAATGGAAAAAAGATAGCCTTCTCAACAAATGGTGCTGGTTCAACTGAAGGTCATCACGCAGAAGAATGCGAATTGATCCATCCTTGTCTCCTTGTAATAAGCTCAACTCCAAATGGATCAAGGACCTCCACATAAAGCCAGACACTCTGAAGCTAATAGAAAAGAAACTGGGGAAGACCCTTGAGGACATCGGTACAGGGGGAACGTTCCTGAACAGAACACCAATAACATGTGCTCTAAGAGCAAGAATTGACAAATGGGACCTCATAAAATTACAAAGTATCTGTAAGGCAAAGGACACCATCAAAAGGACAAATCAGCAACCAACAAATTGGGAAAAGATCTTCACCAACCCTACCCAGATAGAGGGCTACTATCCAATATATACAAAGAACTCAAGAAATTAGACCCCAGAAAACCAAATAAACCTATTTTAAAAATGGGGTACAGAGTTAAACAAAGAATTCTCACCTGAAGAACATCGGATGGCGGAGAAACATCTTTAAAAATGCTCAACTTCATTAGTCATCAGGGAAATGCAAATCAAAACAATCCTGAGATTTCACCTTACAACAGTCAGAATGGCTAAGATTAAAAACTCAGGAGACTGCAGGTGTTGGAGAGGATGTGGAGAAAGAGGAACACTCCTCCACTGCTGGTGGGGTTGCAAATTGGTACAACCACTCTGGAAATCAGTCTGGCGGTTCCTCAGAAATCTGGGCACATCACTTCCGAAAGATCCTCCTATACCACTCCTGGGCATATACCCAGAGGATTCCCTTACATAATAAGGATATATGCTCCACTATGTTCATAGCAGCCCTATTTATAATAGCCAGAAGCTGGAAAGAACCCGGGTATCCCTCAACAGAAGAATGGATGCAAAAAATGTGGTATAATCTACACAATGGAGTACTATTCAGCCATTAGAAACAATGAATTCCTGAAATTCTTAGGCAAATGGATGGAGCTGGAGAACATCATACTAAGTGAGGTAACCCAGTCTCAAAAGATCAATCATGGTATGCACTCACTAATAAGTGGATATTAGCCTGGAAAACTGGAATATCCAAAACATATTTCACACATCAATGAGGTACAAGAAGAAAGGAGGAGTGGCCCCTGGTTCTGGAAAAGCTCAGTGCAGCAGTATAGGGCAATACCAGAACAGGGAAGTGGGAAGGGGTGGGTAGGAGAAAAGGGGGAGGGAAGGGGGCTTATGTGACTTTCGGGGAGTGGGGGACCAGAAAAGGGGAAATCATTTGAAATGTAAATAAAAAATTTATCAAATAAAAAAAATAAAAAAATAAAGAAACAAAGAATAGAAGATTGTGTTTGGGAGAAAGAATGACTCTCTTTCCTACTTCAATCCATGAGATATAAGCCAGTTAGTATATTGACACCCCCTCATTGTCTAATTTCCAACGATCTGTTTGTAAAGTCGGTACAAGTATCTTGCAAGAGCTCAGAGAGGGTCTGAAGAGGACCTTGTGCTGACAAAGCACAATTTGTTGAGGTTCAAATTCTCATAGAAATTTTAAAGACAATAAAAGTTTCAACCTTACAAGCTACCCAGTCTCTTTGAAGCCACCCAGAGCACCCTACCAATATACATGTGCTTATTTCTGAACTTGAAGGGGGGGTTACCTGAGATAACTCAAGACAGGATTGGTGGGTCACTTTTTCTGTTCAAATGGATGCTTTTTCTCCATTTTTGCCTATCACCAGCAAGATGAAAAGGGCAGATAGCATGCTCTGTTGTTAAAATGACACAGTTATTGATATTTTCCAAATTATTACCAGAAAGACCTGGCACTCACATGTTTTATTTAAGGCAGTTTCTGCATTGTTTGGACATTAGATTATTTATGTCAAAAACGGTATATTGGGTGAACATTTATTCACCCAGTAACATTTATTAGTTACAACCAAGCAATTTTAAGACCGGAATAAAGAATTGCAAGAGGGCGGGGGAAGTGCCCAAGGATCATTTCTTTCTGGCACTCTCTCTGACAAGCAGAGATTTTGTTCAAGTTATAAACTAAATCCCCAATGCTTGCTAGGTAGGTTGCTACAGCTCCCTAAGCGGCCAGCTGGAAGGGAAACAGTCAGCCAGGGAAACAGGACAATGTCAAACATCATCTGTGTACAGGAGGCTGAGCTGTGTAAGTAGTCATACAAACATGGGCACTAGGCAGTATTTTGAATAACTAGGATATAACACTAATTATCTGCAATCTTATACAACTTCCCTTCCTTAAAACAACAGGCAATAAAAGAAACTACTAATAGGATTGAGAAAACATTAAATATGGCCAGATTACATGTATCTGACCACAGTATATTTTGTCTACTAAAAATGTCTGTGTGTGATGAGAATTGAGTAAGGGAGGCTACTTACATAAGCATGAAAGTTGTCTACTAGGCCCAGCCTTGGCCTATGCAGTTCCATTCATCACAATAGAATAAGTTCCTAGAGGCTGCCAAGAAAACATCCATGAGGAGGTCCGCCACATGCAGAATCACTGGCTAGTGCCATTAGTCATGTCCGAGGCTACTGATGCTGTTTATCTGCCACAAGCCACTCACAGCTTTTCCCAAGTGGTGCCTGAGAAAGTAAAGGACTTCAGAGGGACAGCAGACATAGTGGAGAGAGAATGTCTGCCAATCTACATGTCTGTAAACTCACATTGCCATGAATCTGGGATGACAAGCCTAAGTCACAGGAAGGGAAGTGTCACTTGAATTACACACAGTCCCCTCTAAAAAACAGGTATAAACCAGTGAAGTAGCCTTGATTATTCTGTGTTTCCTTTATGCTATATAAATTTAGCTCAAACCTTTATCTTAATGCTATCCCATTTTAATTTCCTTGCCATGTGAATTGAAATTGTTTCAATTATTTAACATTTATTTGCTGAATATTTTCTTTGAACAGGCATCTCCACAGAGCATTGTCAAGATCTCAGTGATAGTGTATAGATATCTCACCAAGCCAAATCATTTTCCCATCATAAAGATAGGTAATGAGAGTCAAAAATATGTTTATTGACCACCATATGTAATCACTCTCTGGCTGGTACAATTGTTTTATGTAAATTAAAAAGCAGATGCTGGGTTTGGAAAGATAGATCAGAGGTTAAAAGCATTTGCTGCACTTCCAGAAGACTCAAGTTCAGTTCCCACACCCACATTAGGGCTCACAACCATCTGTAACTCCAGGTCTCCAAGGGACACAGCACCAGCACCCTCTTCTGGCCTACAGGAGCATTGCATTCAGGTATGCATGCATGTGTATACACACACACACACACACACACACACACACACACACACAATTGAAAAAGGAAAAGGAAAATCTTTAAAAGTAAGATGCAACTGATGTCATGGGGGGTTTGTATTAGTTTCTTTTCAATTTCTATGCAAAATACCATGACCAAGACAACTTTTTTTTTTTTTTTTTTTTAAAAAAATGTGTTTAATTAGGTTTCTAGGTTATGGGTTAACCAACAGTTTCAGAGGACTGTAGTTCATCACACCTGGCAATGTGACAGCAAGCAACAAACATGTTAGCATCAGAGCAGTAGCTGAGAGTTCACATCCCAACCTACAAACAAGAAGTAGAGACTGAGTACGGTAACCTTTGGAAAGCCCAAAGCCCACACCCAATGACATATCTCCCCCACAAGACCACACCTCTAATCCCTCCCAAATTGTTTCACCAAATGGAGACCAACTATTCAAACATAATAACCTATGTGGAATATGTTCTCAAACCACCACTGGGATCACATGTAAAGCCCAACACATGCTGTGCATACCATTATTGTGGCAGTGGGCATGTTTTGCCAGGTCAGTCATTATTATAGCTTGCAGAGTTCATAACTGGGTAATACTGATAATTACTGATCTCTTCAGATGCATAGCAACCTCTGTCACTATTAGCACTATTCAGTAGGAGTGAATCTTCTAGGCCCATACAATCTTATTTCACCATGTTATGTGACTCAAGTATGTGGAGTTTTTAAGCAATAAAGCCTTATCATATAGTTCTGGAGGATAATCAAGAGTGATGCAAATATCTTTTAATGTTTGGGAATCTATGGGACAGCATTGGCCAATAACTCCAAAAGAATAAAACCAGTTTTGGTGCTGAGTTTTTTTATTTGATAGCCTAAAATATCTAGTGGAGTCATTGTTCCTGTTATAGAGTAACTCTATTTTAATATGTGTATGTGTATATTGTGCGCACACACACACACACATATTTTTTCTACAGTAGTATGTTTCTCTATGACTTTTACAAAAGTTTAATGTTATTTGCCCCTCCCCATATTACTTCCTCTACTCTGTTTACCCACATTCACCTCAATGTAACCTTGCCTGTTCAATTTTCTCCACTTAACTCTTTATATCACTGTATTTTATTTCCCCTCCCTTAAACCCTACCACCACCATGGCCCTTTAGTAATTTACTTAGATGTGTGGGCATTCCAAATACACACATATCTGAAGATTCAAAGCTAGCATGCACAAATGTGAATAAAAGTAAAAAGAGTCTATGAAGGAAGGCGAAGTGGTGGGGACACTGGAAGAGTTGAAGGGAAGGGAATGGGAAGACGGCTTTGGTCAACGCATACGATACCAATGTCTGCAAATCTCGTCAATATATTCTTACAATAAAGCAAATAATTGTTGGAAGAAATTTTTCACAAATCATAAACAAGTCACAGAGGTGGGGAGATGACTATTCAGTTAGGAACACTTGTGGCGCACAGAGGACCCAGGGTCAGTTCCTAATATGCAGCTAGTGGCTCACACCTGCTTGTAACTTCAGTTCCAGCAAATCTGATGCCTTTTTTGACCTCTTGTATGATGACCCCCTGAGGTCCTGGACACAGGTGATGCACACACATACATGATGACAAAGTACTCATACACATAAAATAAATGTGTCTTAAAAACCTTTCCATCTGTCATTTTTTAGAGGAAGCCATCTCTGTTTAGCTCCTCTGAAAATCCACTGGAATGGATTTTCTTATTCCTTACACAGGTTTATCTCAGCCCTCTTTTTTCTACTGCATTCTCCACTAGAATGCCAGATGTAATCCATCTCTCTGCCATAGGTGCCTATCAGAGTCACTGGCTTAGAGACTAACTCAGTAAACACTGCTAAACTGAACTAAAGAAGAAGGTCCATTAACAACCTCCACAACCATCCTTTTAACCAGACACAAGAGCGGCTACAGGAGATAATGAAGCCATTGAGAAGTGATGGCCAGAATGTGAAGGGCACAAGGAAGGGAAAGGTTCTTTGATTCATCTTTCCATCAACCAACATAATTATTATAGGTCTATTATGACAATAATAGGCGAGAGGGGGAGGAAGACGGGGGGTAGGAGACTCCTACTTGGTAGATGAGGGAATTAGGTAGCACTAGCCATAGACAAATGAGTTGTAATACCCAGACAGCAAAAAAAAAACTTCAAGAATGAGTAAAAATGGGAATGGGTAATACAGGAGAGGCCTTAATTAACATGAACATGCCACACCGGTGCCCAAGGTATCCATGATGGTACTCTTCCTCTGAATTCCATTAGCTATTAGGAACATCTCCCTAAGGCTTTACTTCAAGTGTAAGATTTTTTTTTTTTTTTGAGACAGGGCTTCTCTTGTGTAGCTCTGGATGTCCTGGTATTCACTTTGTAGACCAGGCTGATTTTGAACTCAAAGATCCACCTGCCTCTGCCTCCTGAGTGCTGGAATTAAAGGCCCTTACCACCATTCCCCATTGGTGTGAGACTCTTTTAAAAGATATAACCGCTTTAATGCGATTGCTATGGAAAGATGACAACATGCTCATCCTAGCATCCTCAGGAAACACTTATTTTGTATTTCTTGGAATGCATTTTAAATAAAGGAAAGCTTATCAACATACTCTTTTACATCACTCATTTTGCTATACTTTTGCTTTTAAAAAAAGTGAGGTATGTTTCATCTCAGGTATGTTTCAAAAGCAAAAAGCCCATGTCTTTAGTATCTTTAATATTTGAAGTGTGAACATGCATGTGTGTTCACATTGGCTTAGACAAATGGAGAGGCAAACAGGCAAAAAGGCGCCACCACAGAATGGATCCAAAGAGATCACTGCCGGCATTCCAGGGGTGTGCACTCAGACAACCACAGCACTTCATCTCTCTGGATGGCTATTTTTACAACCGTAATAATTCTGTATCCTGTTAGGTTATTGCTTGGAATCAGGACCTTCTATGTAAAATGGCTAGCAGACAACATGGCACACGAAAGAAACCCATGGCATTAGCAATTTTTAGGGGCAAAACATGGGCAGTAGACTCAACCATAACAAGTCAAGCTTGGCCCCCCTGTACTCCATAAACAAACATATGAGCAATAATTAAAGGCAGAGAAAGATCTATTTAGTCAGACTGGGAAAAAAAAAACAGAGTTCCAGAGACATCCCCCTCCCTGTGAATATTGGCCATGTCCA
This sequence comes from Apodemus sylvaticus, assembly GCF_947179515.1. Lineage (NCBI taxonomy): Eukaryota > Metazoa > Chordata > Mammalia > Rodentia > Muridae > Apodemus > Apodemus sylvaticus. The sequence continues at coordinate 126,962,744 of NC_067473.1, read as the reverse complement.
TCTCTTGGGGTCTTGACATGAGGTTTAAGTTTAAATAGATGGCAAGAAGTCTGCATAACTAAATAGTCCTGGGTTGATTTGTAGCTTTGCCCATCATGATTCACTGCCCTTGTGCAAGTGGTCTGACAAACTGTTAAAACTGGGCACAAACTTTTCCTGGAGCCAGCCTCCTTGCTCTGGCTAGAACCAGAATTCATTCTTTCATTTTTATCAGCATGAAACTCCAATTCCCTGGGGTCCACTGTCTCCAGAGTCTACTAACCAAAGGGAACCACACAAGTGCCTCTTGAGAATATCTTCATTCCTGCCAGGATAACAATAACGACATGATAAGAATCTGATTGTGCTGAAAAAAAGGTATATTCTTTTGTTTTAGGATAGAATGTTCTATATATATCAGTTAAATCTAATTGGTCCAAAGCTTCAATTAGTTTCATTGTGTCCTTGTTTAGTTTCTGTTTTCCTGATCGGTCCATTGAGGAAAGTGCAGTGTTGAAGTCACCCACAATTATTGTGTTAGGTGCAATGTGTGCTTTGAGTTTTAATAAAGTTTCTTTTATGAAAGAGGGTGCCCTTGCATTTGGAGCATAGATGTTCAGGATTGAGAGTTCTTCTTGTTGTATTTTTCCTTTGACCAGCAAGAAGTGTCCCTCAGAGTCTCTTTTGATGACTTTGGGTTGAAAGTCAATTTTATCTGATATTAAAATGGCTACTCCAGCTTGTTTCCTGAGACCATTTGCTTGTAAAATTGTCTTCCAGCCTTTTACTCTAAGGTAGTGTTTGTCTTTGACCCTGAGGTGTGTTTCCTGTAAGCAGCAAAATGTAGGGTCCTGTTTACGTATCCAGTCAGTTAGTCTGTGTCTTTTTATTGGGGCATTGAGTCCATTGATGTTAAGAGATATTAAGGAATAGTGATTGTTACTTCCTATCATTTTTGACGTTATTTTTTAAATTTGATTGCTTAACTTCTTTTGGGTTTGATGAAAGGTTACTATCTTGCTTTTTTCAGGGTGAAGTTTCCCTCCTTGTATTGGTGTTGTCCTCCTATTATCCTTTTTAGGGCTGGGTTTGTGGATAGATATTGGGTAAACTTGGTTTTGTCGTGAAATATCTTAGTTTCTCCATCTATGGTGATTGAGAGTTTTGCTGGATATAGTAGTTTTGGTTGGCATTTGTGTTCTCTTAGAGTCTGCATGAGATCTGCCCAGGACCTTCTAGCCTTCATAGTCTCAGGTGAAAAGTCTGCTGTGATTCTGATAGGTCTTCCTTTATATGTTACTTGGCCTTTTTCTCTTACTGCCTTTAATATTCTTTCTTTGTTTAGAACATTTGGTGTTTTGATTATTATGTGACGGGAAGTATTTCTGTTCTGGTCCAGTCTGTTTGGAGTTCTGTAGGCTTCTTGTATATTCATGGGCATCTCTCTCTTTAGGTTAGGGAAGTTTTCTTCCATAATTTTATTGAAGATATTTGCTGGCCCTTTAAGTTGTAAATCTTCACTCTCATCTATGCCTATAATCCTTAGGTTTGGTCTTCTCATTGTGTCATGGATTTCCTGGATATTTTGGGTTACAAGCTTTTTGCATTTTGCATTTTCTTTAACTGTTGAGTCCATGGTTTCTATGGAATCTTCAGCATCTTAGATTCTTTCTTCTATTTCTTGTATTCTGTTGTTGATATTTGCATCTCTGTCCCCTGATTTCTTCCCAAGGCTTTCTATCTCCAAAGTTGTCTCCTTTTGAGTTTTCTTAGTTGTTTCTACTTCTGATTTTAGATCCTGGATGGTTTTGCTTAGCTCCTTCACTTGCTTGTTTGTGCTTTCCTGTAATTCTTTAAGAGATTTTTGTGTTTCATCTTTCATGACCTCAGCCTGTTGACCAAAGTTCTCCTGTATTTCTTTAAGAGATTTTTGTATTTCATCTTTCATGACCTCAGCCTGTTGACCAAAGTTCTCCTGTATTTCTTTAAGTGTTTTTTGCATTTCCTCCTTGTTGGCTTTTGTATTCTCCTGGATTTCTTTCAATGATTTTTGTGTTTCCCTTGCAAGGGCTTCTAACTTTTGATCCATTTTCTCCTGAATTTCTTTAAGTATGTCCTTCATGTGTTCCTGTACCAGCATCATGGCCAGTGATTTTAAATCCAAATCTTGTTTTACTGGTGTGATGGGGTATCCAGGACATGCTGGTAGAGGAGAATTGGGTTCAGATGTTGCCATATTGCCTTGATTTCTGTTAGTGACGTTCCTGCGTTTGCCTTTTGCCATCTAGCTCTCACTGGTGTTACTTGGTTTTGTCAGTGCTGGACTCACCAGTGCAAGCTGCCCCTTCCCCGTTGGCCTCAGGTGCACAGCTTACACCCTGCACTGCCTGTAGACAGGGTGCTGCTGTCCAGGCTGTTCAGATCCCGAAGCAGGCACCTGAAGGCTCCCGCTGGGGCCCGCAGGATTTATTGGAGCACACCGACTTCTCCCAGCTGGCCACCCGGAAGCCCCCACTAGCCTCTTGAGGGACCTGGAGATGTGGTGCGGCCGCCCAGGCTGATCTGAAGCGGAGAGAGTTGACCTGAGGGCTTCTGCCTGAGGCCTTGCCCCAGATTGTGTCTGTGGACCAGATGGAACCCGTGTGCACCCTCAGGGAGCTCCGAAGGTGTATGCTGCTGTGACCTCCCCTGTGTTCCGCTCACTCAGCTGGGCAGCAGATTTCCCCCACCTCATGTTCTCTTCTTTGTAGATCCTAGCTCCGAGGCTTCAGATTGGAGTACATAATCTGAAATAACCACAGAAGCCATGAAAGTAAAAAGGAGACTATGGTACGGTAGATGGGTGAAAAAGTACTCCAGAGTGGAGTTCTGTGGCAAGGAGGGTGAAAATGGAAAGAATAGGAAGAAAAGGATTGTAACGGGGTGGGGGAGGGGGGGACAAAGAGAGAGAGTAAAGTTAAAAGTACTAAGGACGATTTAAAAACCATAGGAAATATACCATTTTATAAGCTTACTATATATATATGGTATATATATAATGCATGGGAAGAGTTAGAGGGTGAAATGCAGGTGGGAACAATGTAAACATAGTACTCATGAAATTATGAAAAAAATTAAAAATTATAAAAACGGTCAATACATCAAGCCAAACACACTTGCAAGATGGAGATGAAGTACTGGGCCAGTCAGGCTAAATAGCTAGTTTCTGCCTTCAAACACCAAAGACAAAGGGAATAGGCATAGATACAAATGAAGAGTCTCTGGGAGTAACAGTAGCATGGAAACTGATGTAGTCTTTAGAGTCATTTTCACAGCTAATCTATTAAGTATATGAGGCTAACCTCTAGTGACCAGCAGGCAGTCTCTAATTTACAAATTAGATTTTTTTTTCCTCTTGAAGACTTCATTTCAAAGCTACATATATTTAAATTTTCTTTTTCTTTTTTTTTCTTTTTCTTTTTTAAAAATTCAATATATTTTTTATTTACATTTTAAATGATTTCCCTTTTCCTGGCTCCCCACTCCCTGAAAGTCCCATAAGCCCTCTTCCCTCCCCCTGTTCCCCCATCCACCCCTTCCCACTTCCCTGTTCTGGTATTGCCCTATACTGCTGCACTGAGCCCTTCCAGAACCAGGAGCCACTCCTCCGTTCTTCTTGGATATCATTTGATATGTGGATTATGTCTTGGGAATTCCAAATTTCTAGGCTAATATCCACTTATCAGTGAGTGCATACCATGATTGATCTTTTGAGACTGGGTTACCTCACTTAGAATGATGTTCTCCAGCTCCATCCATTTGTCTAAGAATTTCATGAATTCATTGTTTCTAATGGCTGAATAGTAAGTACTCCTTTGTGTATATATACCACATTTTTTGTATCCATTCCTCCATTAGGGACACCTGGATTCTTTCCAGCTTCTGGCTATTATACATAGGGCTGCTATGAACATAGTGGAGCATGTATCCTTATTACATGCTGGGGTATCCTCTGGGTATATGCCCAGGATTGATATAGCAGGTTCCCCTGGAAGTGATGTGTCCAGTTTTCTGAGGAACCACCAGACTGATTTCCAGAGTGGTTGTACCAATTTGCATTCCCACCAGCAGTGGAGGAGTGTTCCTCTTTCTTCACATCCTCACCAACACCTCCAGTCTCCTGAGTTTTTAATCTTAGCCATTCTGACTGGTGTAAGGTGAAATCTCAGGGTTGTTTTGATTTGCATTTCCCTAATGACTAATGATGTTGAGCATTTTTTATGATGCTTCTCAGCCATCCAAAGTTCTTCAGGTGAAAATTCTTTGTTTAGGTTCGTACTCCATTTTTTAATAGGGTTAATTGGTTTTCTGGGGTCTAACCTCTTGAGTTCTTTGTATATATTGGATATTAGCCCTCTATCTGATGTAGGGTTGGTGAAGATCTTTTGCCAATTTGTTGGTTGGGGATTTGTCCTTTTGATGGTGTCCTTTGCCTTACAGAAACTTTGTAATTTTATGAGGTCCCATTTGTCAATTCTTGATATTGGAGCATAAGCTATTGGTGTTCTGTTCAGGAACTTCCCCCCATACCAATGTCCTCAAGGGTCTTCCCCAATTTCTTTTCTGTTAGCTTCAGTATGTCTGGCTTTATATGGAGGTCTTTGATCCATTTGGAGTTGAGCTTAGTACAAGGATGATGGATCAATTCGCTTTCTTCTGCATGCTGACTTCCAGTTGAACCAGCACCATTTTTTGAAAAGGCTATTTTCCACTGGATGTTTTCATCCCCTTTGTCAAAGATCAAGTGTCCATAGGTGTGTGGGTTCATTTCTGGATCTTCAATTCTATTCCATTGATCCGCCTGCCTGTCACTGTACTAATACCATGCAGTTTTTAACACTATTGCTCTGTAGTATTGCTTGAAGTCAGGGATACTACTTCCCCCAGAATTTCTTTTGTTGTTGAGAATATTTTCAGCTATCCTGGGTTTTTGTTATTCCAGATGAATTTGAGAATTGCTCTTTCTAACTCTATGAAGAACTGAGTTGGGATTTTGATGGGTATTAACGTTGAATCTGTATATTGCTTTTGGCAAGATGGCCATTTTAACTGTATTAATCCTGCCAATCCATGAGCATGGCAGATTTTTCCATCTTGTAAGGCCTTTTTTGTTTTTTTTTTTGGTTTTTTGAGACAGGGTTTCTCTGTGTAGTCCTGGCTGTCCTGGAACTCACTCTGTAGACCAGGCTGGCCTCGAACTCAGAGATCTGCCTGCCTCTGCCTCCCAAATGCTGGGCTGAAAGGCGTATGCCACCACTGCCCGGCTATTTAAATTTTCTAACAGTTCCTAGAACAGAGCAGACACTCTAAAGAGGCAGTATGCCATACATGTAATAATTAGTTACATATGTTTATTGGTTCCAGAATGAGAAACAAATTAACCCTTGCTTTTGAAGTGTCCTCAGACAGAAAACAGTGAAGAAGTGATGTCTTTTCTCTCAGCATCCTCCTCAACCCTGGCACCTTGCTGCTTCCAGTCTACACAGAAAGTCCTAAGACATCAAAGCAGGTGTGGGCAAACAGTGACCTCACAGAGAGCTTGGGCCAGCTCAGGCAGGGGCATACGGCAGGCAGCTGCTTAAGGACTTGAGAATTTGTGCATAAAGTAGGCTGCCCGGCTCGCAGTGAATTAGATCTCTGATTTCTTTATATTTCTACCTTAATCCCCATAGCTTTGATTTTAAGTAGCACTGGTTCATGTGTAATTCTAACAAAGGCTTCTCTCAAAATCCAAAATAACTCTACTCAGTTATTATGCAGCCCTCTTTTATGACCTTATTATATAGGGAGGTTTTGTTAAACAGATTTTTCTCTCTTGCAAATTAGTACAGAGCATGTTTTATTTTTGTGTGTCTCAGCAAGGTTTCTAAAATCCTTCCCACATCACAGTTCATTTAGACCAATTAGAATTCCATGAACAGAAGATAAAGTATGTTATTAAAAAAGGAGGCTGGGAATATCAAGTGGTACCAGAGCTCTGGGAAAGAGTTTGGCATTTCTTCAGAAAACTAAACATGCAACCCAGCAATTACACTCCAGGAGAAATCTCCCAGAGAAATGAAAATTTATGTTCCCTGAAATCCGTATGCACAAACTTTTACCGCAACTTTATTTGCAAAAGCTGAAAACTAAAATCAATGCAGGTGTCCTTCCATGGGAAGAAGATCTTACAAATGTGCCACAGAGTGTATGCCCTGGATGTGTCTTATAAGGAAAGGGAACTATTGACACTTGGGGGGATTATAGTGACAAAGTTAGTCCCTAGGAAGTACATAGTGTTGATTCCATCTCTGTAACACATTCGAAATGACCAAGGTGGAGAGCATAGTATAGATGTCAGGGGTTGTACTATGACAATGAAACAATCATTTATTTCTAATACACAGCAATCCCAACAAACAAGTACAAATGAAACTCGGAAAATCTGATTACATTTACTGAGTCACGTGACAGTCAACATGCTGATTATGCTAGTTATTTTGTACATTTCAGTATCATTCTTCATAATTGCATCTTGACCTATAATATCATACTGGAAATAGTATTCAACTTAAAAGCTGTGTAACATCAATAAGAAAAGGTCTACTCAGTGAGTTTTGAAAGAGGACAAATAAAGTTGTTTGTGCCAAGAAACCCCAGACTAAGAAATGTATCATCTCCAAGTATGGAAAGGTACATGTATCTATTGCATTGCCCTCAAAGCTGTCTAAAATTATATCCCAGAATGCCAAAAGCTCCAGAATCTTCATTTTCTCTGTCCTTTATATCTCCACTCCATCCATCAATAAATTCCAGAATCCAGAATTTTTTTTATCCTCTCCACAGCCACCACGGGCTCCCACCTGGACTGCTCTAGTAGCCTTGTAAATGGTTCCCAAGTCTCTCTGCTCCTCTACAGTCCATTTCAGCACAGCGGCTGGCTGATGCTTGAAAATCTTATCCGATCTTGGAACTGGCATTATGCCTCAGCCAGTAAAAGCAATTGCCACACAAACCTGGTGACCTGACTTCATTCCCTAGAAACCCAGCATGGAAGCAGAGAGAATGCTAGAAAGTGGTCCTCTGACTTCCATATGTGTACCGTGGCATGGGCATGCCTACACACACACACACACACACACACACACACACACACACACTAATAAGTAAAACTTAAAAATAAATTAATAAAACAATCACTGCTTAGATTGGAGGGCAGTTCAAACCATCTACATGAGACTTCTTTCAGAACCCACCCATAGCTTCCCACACTGATGGATGCCATCTAGATAGGCAAAGCCCTCCCTAGCACTTTCTAGGTTCTACAAGCTACAACTCCGACTTTGGTCTCCTATACTTTTTTATTCCTCTTTATTCCACAGCTCGGATATCAGTGGTTGCTTTAGCTTTGCTTTTGAGTTTCTGCCTTAGGGTCTTTGTACCCTTTATTCCATGTACCTTAAACAGTTTTCCATAAGACACCACACTCCTGACTCCTGCATAGTTCTGGGTGTGTGGCTGAAGGCTTCATTTCCACAGGTTCACTGTACCTCTCTCCCTGCTCCTATTTCTTTCCCAAGGAATTCAACATCCCATGCCTGCATACCTCTTGTTCATCTGATACTTTAATCTTACCATTATATATTTGTTTACCAGCACTGAAAATATTGCCTAGCACAAAAAACACACTCTATTTGTTGAAAAAAAAACTCTACATGAATAAAAAATGAAACAAACAGATAATGCAGTGTCACACAACAGGAAACACTGGTTAGAGTTTCAATGCAGATTCTCTTCCTTCAAGCCTAAGCCACAGACTTCCTACACTCTGCCTGTTTGCTTTAACAATTCATAACCCCTTTGCCAGATTATATCCGCCTGAATCATCACCCACTGATGAACCATTTGATTGTTCAAATGGCTCCTAAGACTTCTCCATGAGATCAGAAGCTCAAGAGAGCTGAAGCCAGAATCAGGCTCTTTGTAAGTCTCCAGTTTTAACAGTATGGAACTAAGCACATCATCCTCAGCTGTACCTCACACTATTCCGTTTTCCTCTTTTTGACATTTTGAGAGTACATTCTAAGCTTATGGTGGCCGTGTCTTCTCTTTCAGATGCTATTAGAACAGCCTCTGCTGCTTACATTTCTCCACTTCCACATTTCTCCACTAACATCCTCCAAGGTGGAATCTTGTCACTGAAAAGATGTAAGTCCTAAACAAAAGTGACTTCTTGGGAAAACCCATCATGAGGCAGAGGCAATATTTTTAAGCTCACAGGAACAAGAGAAAGTTTATATTAAATCTTACTAGCTATCTTGACTTGCATATTGACTGAAGCAACCATTTTTCCACTAGACTTTAGAAATGCAGATTTGAATAACTCATTTTAAAGCAAATCAGAAACTTATGTTTTTATCTGACTGTTTTTACCCTGAAATGTCACTCTAAGTTTAAAGCTCTTGAATGCTGTTTTATGGAGAATCCTTGGAGACAACTTGGTATATTGCAGATCTGGTTTGTATAGCACTGCATTTGAAGAGAACAGGGAGGACAGTGAGAAAAACCATGGGTGGTGGTGAAATTCATAAAGGAGACTCTAATCTGAGGAAAGAGGTGCAAGGCAGGGGGACCCACACTGCATTCTGAGTGAGGTAATAAAATACACTCCTTGTTGGAGGGAAGAAACCTAAATACCACGGACTTCACCTTCCTCCTGTAACACAGAAAAGCTTCTTCCAAAACTGTACAATACATTGCCCAAGATGGCAGAGCAAGACCAGGAGCACTCCGCAACATCAGCAGCAGCATTATAACAAGGATGATGCTCAAAAGCCATTAGATATCACCATTCCAATTCACGTCCCTGTTCCCTTTGAAAGCATTGTTTATACTACTCAGATGGAGGCTCATTCCCACCCTGCAGAAAGACATAACTCCCTAGCGCCACTTTTCTTAACCTGCTGTTTGCTTGTTTGTTTGTGAGAGAAAGGCTTAAGATTTACACTGCCAACAAAACAATGAGGGCCCAATACAGGACTGTTAATTGTAAGTACACTATAACAGAAGATCGGTCTAGGTTCACACTTTGCAACTAGCAGTTCCTTAATTCCTCTGCTTCTGCTTCCAACCAGCTGCTGTTCTAGTTTCTGCTTCCCGAGGGTTTGACTATTATACATGCTTCATATTATTTGAATCATATAGCGTGACCCCTTCTGATACTGGTTTGTGTCAATTAGGATAGTGTCCTTGGGGGGTCATCCATGGTGTCACATGTGCATATAATAAAATTTCTATCCCTTTCTTTGGGCTTATATAGCCAGGCTTTTCCATCTTGTAAAAGAGTTTTATGGAGTGAATTGCTTGAAAACTGATAAGGTTAAATACTACACTTAGTTTCCACCAAAAGACAGAGAGACATGATGGACTCTTTAATAAGTACTTCCTTCCAGATTTTGTTTTTAAGTTAGCATCCCATGGTGGCTTTCATTATATCACTTCCATACATTCCTGTCATACTCTGTTCTTACGTAGTCCTCCTCCCCACCTCGTGCTAATCCTTTTCCTCCGTGAAACAGCCCCCTTTCTATGTTCATGTCACATGCTTTCATTCGTCTTTTCTCTCTGTCTCCCTTAGGATTCTTTTCCTCCTGCTCATAGCCCCCTTTCTACTTTCAGAAGATTTCATTTGTAAGCTAAGTGAGATCCCATTCTGTGTATTCTCTGTTGATGAAGGAACATCAGGTTGCTTCTGGGATGGACTATTTTCAGTCTTACTGTAAGAAACACAAAAGTGCTGGTGTTTCCTCCAACTCTGGTCCCATTGGCTGTAAAGATCTGTGCACCAGTGAGATGGCTGGGGTAAATTCAGTTCTGCTTTTAGCATACTAGGAGTTTCTACACTGCTCTGCCTAACAGCTTCATCATTTTATTCCCACTAAGAGATGTACAAACTAACAAGTGCACACACTGCAACAAAATAAGGCAAGAAACATGAAAAGGCAAAGCAATGTGACCCTTAGAAAAAGAATAAAGACTCATCAACTCCTGAACACGAGTATGACAAGTGACCAGAAAAGAGATGGATTCAAACCAGAACCTGGAGAGAAGAGTTAGCAACACAAAGGATGAATGAGAAAATCAATAGCAATAAGAATTCATCAACAACATTGAAGAAAAATAAGCAAGAAAATAGATTCTAAAAAAAAGGTGAAATATTAGAAGCAATAAACTAAATGAGTCAAAAAAAAAACTGTGAAAAGCATAATCAATAGATTCAACAAGGCAGAAAAACATAACAGGGATGGTGGATAAAGCTGATAAGATAACTGTATTCAGATATCAATAAGAAAAAGAATGGGCTTGACCACGATGCTTGAGAACTTTGGGGTAAGATCAAGAAACTGGAGGTAAGAATCTAAAAGACAGAAGTTCAGGTAAGTAGTAAAAGCATAGAGCATATATTCATTGAAGGTATAATAGAAAATTCCCACAGTCCTGGGACATTTAAACAGAAGAGGCAATAGAACACACAGCAGACACAACTAAAAAAGAACCTCTCCCTAACACAGTATAACCAGGTGTCAGGGATACAAAGCAATGTTAAAGACAGTCAAAGAAAAGTTCTAACTGTAGCCCAGGCTGGCCTCGAACTCGTGATCCTCCTGCCTCTGCCTCCTTCAGCAAATCGTACCGGTGTGACTCTTACCAAACATGCGAAAGATCTGTATGACAAGAACTTCAAGACTCTGAAGAAGGAAATGGAAGAAGACCTCAAAAAATGGGAAAACCTCCCATGCTCATGGATCGGTAGAATCAATATAGTTAAAATGGCCATTTTGCCTAAAGCACTATACAGATTCAATGCAATACCCATCAAAATCCCAACTCAATTCTTCACAGAGTTAGAAAGAGCAATTATCAAATTCATCTGGAACAACAAAAAACCCAGGATAGCTAAAACTATTCTCAGCAACAAAAGAAAATCTAGGGGAATCAGTATCCCTGACCTCAAGCAATACTACAGAGCAATAGTGTTAAAAACTGCATGGTATTGGTACAGTGACAGGCAGGAGGATCAATGGAACAGGATTGAAGATCCAGAAATGAACCCACACACCTATGGCCACTTGATCCTCGACAAAGAGGCTGAAAACATCCAATGGAAAAAAGATAGCCTTTTCAACAAATGGTGCTGGTTCAACTGGAGGTCAGCATGCAGAAGAATGCGAATTGATCCATCCTTGTCTCCTTGTACTAAGCTCAAATCCAAATGGATCAAGGACCTCCACATAAAGCCAGACACTCTGAAGCTAATAGAAAAGAAACTGGGGAAGACCCTTGAGGACATCAGTACAGGGAGAAAGTTTCTGAACAGAACACCAATAGCGTATGCTCTAAGAGCAAGAATTGACAAATGGGACCTCATAAGGTTACAGAGTTTCTGTAAGGCAAAGGACACCATCAAGAGGACAGATCGGCAACCAACAAATTGGGAAAAGATCTTCACATCAGATAGAGGGCTAATATCCAATATATATAAAGAACTCAAGAAGTTAGACTCCAGAAAACCGAACAACCCTATTAAAAAATGGGGTACAGAGTTAAACAAAGAATTCTCACCTGAAGAACTTCGGATGGCGGAGAAGCATCTTAAAAAATGCTCAACTTCATTAGTCATTAGGGAAATGCAAATCAAAACAACCCTAAGATTTCATCTTACACCAGTCAGAATGGCTAAGATTAAAAATTCAGGAGACAGCAGGTGTTGGAGAGGGTGCGGAGAAAGAGGAACACTCCTCCACTGCTGGTGGGGTTGCAAATTGGTACAACCACTCTGGAAAGCAGTCTGGCGGTTCCTCCGAAAACTGGGCACCTCACTTCCAGAAGATCCTGCTATACCACTCCTGGGCATATACCCAGAGGATTCCCCACCATGTAATAAGGATACATGCTCTACTATGTTCATAGCAGCCCTATTTATAATTGCCAGATTCTGGAAAGAACCCAGGTATCCCTCAACAGAAGAGTGGATACAAAAAATGTGGTATATCTACACAATGGAGTACTATTCAGCCATTAGAAACAATGAATTCATGAAATTCTTAGGCAAATGGATGGAGCTAGAGAACATCATACTAAGTGAGGTAACCCAGACTCAAAAGGTGAATCATGGTATGCACTCACTAATAAGTGGTTATTAACCTAGAAAACTGGAATACCCAAAACATAATCCACACATCAAATGAGATACAAGAAGAAAGCAGGAGTGGTCCCTGGTTCTGGAAAGACTCAGTGAAACAGTATTTGGCAAAACCAGAACGGGGAACTGGGAAGGGGTGGGAGGGAGGACAGGGGAAGAGAAGGGGGCTTACGGGACTTTCGGGGAGTGGGGGGGGGGCTAGAAAAGGGGAAATCATTTGAAATGTAAATAAATTATATCGAATAAAAAAAAAAGAAAGAAAACTATTAAATAAGAAAAAAAAAAAAAGAAAAGTTCTAACTGATATACAAGAGCAAAACTATCACAGTTACATTACATCTTTCATCAGCAATCCTTAAATCATAGATTCCTGAAAGTAAGTAACTGCCAGTCATGAATACTATACCAAAAAAAGCTGGCTTTTACAGTTAATGAATAAGACCATTTCAAGACAAGCACAAGCTGAGACAGTTCATGACTACCAAGCCAGTACTACAGGAGACATTTAAAGGAATAGCATACATAGAAAAGGAAATAAATCTCATCCAGGTGAACCCAGAAAAGATAAAAGTTGAGCTAGAAAGGGATCCAACATGTCCAACATAGCAAATCATTAAAATTAAAGGAAGAAAAAGAAAAGAAGAGAAGCAAACCAACCATAATTAAATGGATTAGTAAGTGTCTCTCCATAGTTAAAGTATGTGTAAATAAACTTAAATGACCAATAAATAATGTTGAAAGGATTATGCTATCTCCATGAAAAATACCTTATTGGTAAAGACACCTACAGACTGGGATTCAAAGGACGAACAATGATATGTCAAAAGTAAACAAAAGATTAAGACCCAGCGGGCATAGCTCTTTTGATAGCTAATAAAGTAGACTACCAAAAAAAAAAAAAAGCCTTGGAGTTATAGTATACACTAAGTGAAATGGACTTATCAGAACTGTACAAGTTTTTCTGTAGATATCCAATCCAACAGAAATAGAACATACATTGTTTACAAAAAAAATCCATGGAACCAACCATCTCTAAAGTAGTTCATATTCTAGGCCAATAATCAAGGCATCCCAAATCAAAAGGAATCAAGATAATTTCTTATACGATATAAAACCATAATAGCCCACGACATTGAAGCAGTAATAGAGTATTATTCTCTATTCCTGTAGAGAGCATTAGAGTATGACTAATTGCATTCTTATAATAGAGACTAGATGAGGACATAACAAAGGTAATTATAGATCAGTTTTCCTGATAAACATAGATGCAAACATTTGGAAAACAAGCTCAAGAACATGTTATTTAAAATTTCAATTGTTTTCATTTGAGCAAGGAAGTTTGATTCAACATACATAGAACATTACATATAGACTGAAATAGACTTAAAGACAGAAATCACATGATCACCTCAATCCACACAGAAAATTACTTTCATGAAGTTCAACTTTCTGAAAGAATTAGTAATGAAAGGAACACATTGTCATATAACAAAAGCAAAATATGACAAACCCATAGCCTGCAACATCCTAAATTATAAAGATCTCAGAATTTTCTCTAACACTTGTCAAGAGGCACGGGTGTTAACTTTCTCCACTTTTATTCAACATACTAATTAAAATCTTAACTAAAGTTATAAGAGAAATTAATAAAAGAGATACAAGTAGGAAAGGAATAGTTAAGAGCATCCCTGAGACATGATCCTGTAAGACTTGAACACTTCCCAGTAATCTCTTAACAGATGCTTTCAGCAAAGCAGCACACAAAGCCAGAGCTTTTCTATATGCCAGTAATAAATTCACCAAGAAAGAAGCTAGACAGTGGAGATTCCATTCACACTATCTTCAACTATAAAAATCTAAAATAAAATACCTAGGAATAAACCTAGCAGAGGAAGCAAAAGATCTGTAAAGTAAAAACTTCAAGGCAATGAATAAATAAACTGAAGAGAACACTAGAAAATAAAAACGTCTCCACACTTATGGATAGGCAGCATTAAGATTGTTAAAATGTCTTTTCAAAAGAATGTATATATTCACTTGAACTTCCATATACATACCGATAACATTATGAACAAAACTAGAAAGCGTCCTTTCCAACGTTTATATGGAAACATGATATGGTAAGAATAGCAAAGAAAGCCTTAGTTGAAAGAATAATGGTGGGGTTATTCAAGTACTCGGTTTCAAAATATATTATAGAGCCATGGTGACAAAAAAATCTTAGTACTCCTAAAAAAAATGTATAGGGTAAAAGAAGAAAATATAAGACCCAGCAATAAATGCTTATAGTGAGAGCTACCAAATTTTTGAAAAAATTGGCTAAACATCTTGAACAAAAGACATCTCTTTAATCAATAGTGCTGGGAAAACTGGATTTTTGCACATAACAATGAGACTAGATCCATATCTTTCACCCTGTAAAAAGAATGAATTCAAAATACAGCAGATATCAATTCTTGGCCTTATTTGCTAAGACCTGAGTGAATACTGGATCAGTGCCTCCAATCTAAGACCTGAAACCTAAAGCTGCCATTAAAAAACACATACCCAAAACATAATCCACACATCAAATGAGGTACAAGAAGAATGGAGGAGTGGCCCCTTGTTGTGGAAAGACTCAGTGAAGCAGTATAGAACAAAATCAGAACAGGGAAGTGGGAAGGGTTGGGTGGGAAAACAGGGGGAGGGAAGGGGACTGATGGGACTTTCAGGGAGTGGGGCTCCAGAAAAGGGGAAATCATTTGAAATGTAAATAAATATATCAATAAATTAAGAAAAAACACATAAAATAATCTAAGACATAGTTATAAACAAGGATTTCTGAACAGGATTCTGTTCAGAATAGGATAGGGAATAATTACAGCTATTGACAGGTAATATGATATACAAGAAATTATATATGTGATATAATGTACATGAAAGCAAGAAGCTTTTGGACAATAGCGTGAAATTACCAACATGGAAAAAGAAGCCTACTAAGTAGGTGAAAAAAATCACCTTGCCAACTATACAGCAGACAATGTATTAATATCAAGGACACAAAAAGAACTGCAAAAGTTAAACATCAAAAAAATCATTTAATCAGTTGTTGCTGCCAGCAGCTACAGTGAACCAGGTCCTGGAAGAGAAGCTGAGGGATAGATGGGAGGCGTGAAAAGAACAGAACGAGGGCCAGGACAATAGGTCAGACCTCTTAACAGTTTGGGCAAGCCCCTCCTCCCGGCCTCCAGGGATGAGTTCCAGGGAAGTGGTCTGGCTGTTCGCTAGGCATTGGGTCCACTGCTCTGGTATCTGGGCAGGACACCTGCTTAATTCAGGAATTCATAGATCTGGAGAAACGGATGAACTTCACCTTTACTCTGAGCGCTCCACCTAGGTGGAGACAAAGGCTTGGAGAAGTTCACCTTGACCAGTGTCAAGTTCACTCTGAGCACTCCACCCAAGGATAAAAATTCCTGCTGTAACCGACTTCTCTATTATGCCCTAATGTCAGATTCCTGCCCCAAGCCCTTGTCCTTGGCCAAAGTCAAGTTCCTACCAAGCGGCATAACACCCCAATATGGCTCTGTAGAATCAGTAAGTGAGCTAATAAACTAAATAGATCTAAAAAATTAATAAACTAAATAGAAACAAGTAACCAATAAATGCCTGAAAAGGGTATTCAACATCTTCAGTCATCAGAAAAATCAAATTAAGATGACTTTTAAAGTCTATCTCACTCAGTCAGAAGTTTACTTCATCAGAAAACAAATGAAACAAATGTTGTGTAGGAAAACACTTATATTCACTGTATAGACACTGTGGAAATAAGTATGGAGGCTCTTTTTTAAAAACCAAACTGAGAATACAACTATCATATAACATAGACCTCTCTTTTGCATATATCTACAAGACACTCAGATTAACATGCCACAGAAACACTTGAATATCCATGTTTACTCACAATAACCAGGAAGGAGGTTTAACTAAGAAATGTCTCCCTGTCTCCCACAGGCTCAGATATTTGAACAGATTTGGTCCTCAGTTGGTGATGCTCTTGTGAGAAGTTGGGAAAGGGTGACTGTGCTGAAGGAAGTAAATCACTGGGGGCTAGACTTTGAGAGTTTATACCTCCATCCCTCTTTTCTCTCTGTCTCTGTCTCTCTGTCTCTGTCTCTGTGTGTCTCTCTCTGTCTCTCTCCTCTCTCTCCCTCCTTCCCTCCCCCCCCTCTCTCTCTTTGTTGGTGTTTGAGGTTAAAGATGTGATCTCTCAGTTTCCTGCTCAAGTGTACCCCACCATTCATGGACTCTCTTTCCCACTGATTCTGCTGCCTGATCAATAGCAGGACTAAGCCAGGCAGTGCTGGCACACGCCTTTAATCCCAGCACTCGGGTGGCAGAGGTGGATTTCTGAGTTCGAGGCCCGCCTGGTCTACAGAGTTAGTTCCAGGACAGCCAGGGCTATAGGGAGAAACTCTGTCTCAAAAAAAAAAAAAAAAAAAAAGAGTAAGACTAAAGACTAACGTATTCCATGAGCAACAACTGCTTTACTCTCTTCTATATATAATGTTTTCTTACTGCAGAAACAAAGACTTAATATTTTCACACTGTCATTCCTCAATATGTAAGGGTCAAATTACAGTATCTTTGGATTGTGTTGTGTTAGAATGTTTGATTTTAAAAGTTGCTTCTGTAATGGATGGAAGAGGGTAAAAATGGTGATCAGAATATATTATATCAATTTTCAATTAAAAAATAAAATAATAAAGTAAAAATCCATGTTTGAATCCATGTTTGAGTTCCTGACTTGAGATCCATCAAATATTGTCAAATGAATTTTAGTTTGACATTAGGGCAATTTTTCCAACAATTTTTAAAAAAATGGCTTTGACATGTTTTTGTCATCTTGTACTGTGCTCTTACATAAAGTAGCATTCTCAAAACTGATGATTCTAAAACCATAATTCTGATCAACTCTGGAAAGTTTTGAGGACACTTGATGTCCTGCAACATCTAATAATAGGTAAAGACAATACTTTATGTAAAAACAAAGAAATATATCCCTCATTAGTATGCAAATTTGCTTCTATATCTAATATATAAGGTTATATATCCATATAAAACAGTTGTTTTAAAATAAGTTTCTTTGATCTACTGCCAGTAAAATGAAAAAATATGTCACAATGAAACCCATTATTTTATACAATTAGTATAAAATAACCATAATTCTCTCTCAGAAATGGATAAAACCCTTAGGAATAAAATTTATTAAAGAACTGAAAGACTCATACATTGTCTCAAAATCACAAAGCAGTAATAAAAGAAATCAAAGAAGACATAAATAATTAGAAAGAGCCAAGTGTGCATCAGGAGACATTATTAAAATATCCACACTACCAAAATCTATCCACACAGTCAATATACATAATTCCTACCAAAACTCCAATGACAATTTTTTTATAAAAGCAGTAAAAATAAGATTAATATTTGTTTTGGTTGAGTTTTGTGGTTAACAAGTCCTAGCTCTTGTTTTGGAGCAAGAAAACAACTAGAAGCACAGAATAGATCTAAATATTTAAGACTCACATAGCACACCAATGTGCTGTAAGATATTTGATCACACTGTGAATCCTAAGACTGTGTTAGTTACTGAGTAAAAAAAGAGAAAAAAACCTGTTGTAGCTCAGCCCTTAGCCCACATTTTTAATCTTTCTGGCTGGAATACAGACATGCCCTTAGTACTCATCTTTAATCCCAAACAATGAAGGTAAAGTTAGTTTGTAGAAGGAAGCACCCATGTTTGAAATTGATCTCTAATTGAGTGGCAGACAAAGTGACGAATCAAGAAAAAGATTTGACCGAACAGGATCTGCCCAACTCCCTTGAGAAGAGAGGGGGAAGGGAAGGTATTTGAGGAGCAGTGCAGAGAGAAAGAAAAAGCAAGCAGAGACAGTTTTACTGGGACAGTCTTACAGAGACACATTGAAGAGAGAACAAGCAAGACACAGGCGAAGACAGAATGATCTGAAAAACAAAAAAAGAGCCAGATTAGAATTATGACCAAAGTTAATATGATGCCAAGCAAAATAACTGAGGAGAATTCCAGAGAAGAGTGAATCAGTTGGTTTAGAGAGGAGTTTGAGTCAGAACAACTGAGTTGAACCAACAGGCAGAGATCAGAAAACAACGAAGAAGGGGTGAGTTTATTCAGCAGTAAAGGCTCAAAACTGAAAGGCTCAGAAGCTGAAAACATTTTAGGCCTAGATAAGATTGTACGGAGGCTAGAAGCTTCCAGAATTAGGCCTAGGTTAGAAGACAGAGTCTTTGAGTCTTTGGAGACAACAATTATTTCAGGCAAATAAATGATACATTTACACCAATGTTAAATAAAATTCTCTTTTCCACAATGACAAAAATCAGATTAACTTTGAGAATTCTCAGAGTATTCAGGGTTATGAAACAAAAATTTGTACCCAGGGAGTCTTCCTTAGTTGCCAGCCATGGTTGGCAAAAGTTCTTTCTTCAAAAGAGCTCTAGTTCACACCATTAATGCATCCAAGTTCCACCAGCACTCGCTACAAGCAGTCCTCCTTTGATTTCCTCCATGTCTCAGGCTTTCCCTACCGTAAACATGTTCTCTCTTTGGAAGAAGAGACTTAGAAAGGGACCCACACAGGCTCTACAACTGGGACCAAGGCCACCAAAGCAGGAATTTCTAATTCTAAGCAATGAGAACATGTTTGAGAAAAAGGTCACAAGCCACAGGTAGATACATGCCTTTGGCCCCATAAACTCTCTACTCTCATAAGGGCCAGAGACACCCTACTGTTGGCCATTAAATAACTCTAATAGTTCTTAGTATGGCCCATCCAGTCCCCCAATAATTGATTTATTTAATCAGCTATAGCACAATTACTAGGTGACTACCCCTAAACTATTTTTCTATACTAGACTAGCTATTTCCCAGCTGTGGTACACAAGTGACTTGTCAATAGTCATTGCCCTCTCCCCTCTCCCCCCTCTCCCCCCTCTCCCCCCTCTCCCCTCTCCCCTCTCCCCTCTCCCCTCTCCCCTCTCCCTCCTCTCCCCTCTCCCCTCTCTCCCCTCTCCCCTCTCTCCCCTCTCCCCTCTCTCCCCTCTCCCCTCTCCCCTCCCCCCTCCCTCCCCTCTCCCCCCTCTCCTCTCTCCCCTCTCCCCTCTCTCTATTCTCCCCTCTTTCCCCTCTTTCCCCTCTCCCCTCTCCCCTCTCTCCCCTCTCCCCTCTCCCCTTTCCCCTTTCCCCTCTCTCCCCTCTCCCCTCTCTCCCCTCTCCCCTCTCCCCTCTCCCCTTTCCCCTCTCTCCCCTCTCCCCTCTCTCCCCTCTCCCCTCTCTCTCCTCTCCCCTCTCCCCTCTCTCCCCTCTCCCCTCTCTCCCCTCTCCCCCCTCTCTCCCCTCTCCGCTCTCCCCCTCTCTCCCCTCTCCCCCCCTCTCCCCTCTCCCCTCTCCCCCTCTCCCCTCTCCCCCCTCTCTCTCCCCTCTCCCCCCTCTCCCCTCTCCCCCCTCTCTCTCCCCTCTCCCCCCTCTCCCCCCTCTCCGCTCTCCCCCTCTCTCCCCTCTCCCCCCTCTCCCCCTCTCTCCCCTCTCTCCCCTCTCCCCCCTCTCCCCTCTCCCCCCTCTCTCCCCTTTCTCCCCTCTCTCCCCTCTCCCCTCTATCTCCCCTCTCTCCCCTCTCTCCCCCCTCTCCCCTCTCTCCTCTCTCCCCTCTCTCCCCTCTCTCCCCTCTCCCCTCTCTCTGCTCTCCCCTCTCTCCCCTCTCCCCTCTCTCCCCTCTCCCCTCTCTCCCCTCTCCCCCCTCTCTCCCCTCTCCCCCCTCTCTCTCTCTCTCTCTCTCCTCCTGTACCCCACCCCCCCACCTCATGGCCTCTACCTAAGCCCAGCCTATCTCAACTCTTCCCAATAATTGGCTGTCAGTCACTTTTACTTAACCAGTCAAACAATATAAGTTTACACAACATCATTTGGTGTATGTGAGAATTTGCTCATCTGGACTACAACCAGATCTTGGGGGCCAGTATTTAGTATTTGAATGCATATCAGCACCAGACCAACCACCAACAGCATTCCAACCAACGGATTGGGCCCAGTGCCCCTCTTCCCACAGACTGCAATATGACATTACATAAATGTACTCATGTATATGAATATTTATATATGTGTATATAATACTACATGAATGTATATACACTCATTTATATTTATGAGTATGTATGTATGTGCTCTTAAAAATAACTTGCTTCTTCTACAAAGCAATGTATTGAAATCAGTATACATAGACAAACATTGGAGAAAGATATCCCAAATCCATTCAGCTTCAGAGTCAATTCAAATTTTTTGTTTGAAAGAACCTTTAGCCTAGGCTAGCCTAGAATTACTTCCGATGCCAAGGATTACCTTGAACTTCTGATCTTTTTACCCTTACTTTCCCAACACTGAGGTTGCAAGTCTGCACCATTGGCAGTACTGGGGATTGAACCCAGAACTTTAGGCATGCCAATAGACACACTGCCAGCTGAGCTGCATCCATTCACTTTCCCAGATTCTGTTTGCAATAAAATAAAATAAAATCAACAACTTGTTAGCTTTGGAGGCAACTTGAGGAACAACAGCTCAAGGTGACAGCCTTCGAGAAATTTGAAATATACAAGAATAAACATGCCTTCCTTGGGGAACCAGAACAAAGGAAATGCAGAGTAGTGCTGAGCCAGCAGGGCTATTGCCTAGGCAGGCATGAGGGGAAGTGCAACCTTGGACAAGAAAGGAGCTCTGCAAGGCTGAGGTCTCCCGAGGTGAAGCTCGATGCTGAGAGCCTCCATTTCTTAAAAATGGAATTGAAACTCTCCAACATACAAAGCAGACCGACTGAAGCTGTACTCCTCCTTGCTAAAAAAATTTAACTCTGGTCCCATGCCTCCACCTCAGCTATGAAAACCTACAAATGACCCACAATGACAACTTCATTTTCAGTGGGCATCATTTCCTGTTTACTGTAACACAGGGGACTAGGAATATTATAGAAACACATGTACTGCTTAATAAAAGATACTATATAGTTCATTTGCTGTTGTAATTGCAAATGGAGAGTCCCAATGCACAAATGCAAGCAGCACTAGCTCTGACTGCTTGTTGAGCATTTGTTTATAGGCCAACTGTCCTTGTACACTTTCACCGTTGTGACAACTGGAAATGGATCTGAAAGTGTTGCTGGCACATGCTCTCACATCCTTCTAGTGTCTGCTCCACATGACTGTCCACTCACTTGCCTGTTATAGAATCTCCAAGAGTGAACGATTCAAGTTAAATTCACCTTTATCCATAGGCTAATGGAACTTATCCAGGATTTCAATATGATGTTTTTATTAAACACATATGCAAGCAAAATCTGGCCCTGGAAGCCATGATTCTCTGTTCAAACTCAGAATTGAATAATGGAAATTAAGTGGCAATGTTTGTTTTTCTTTGTCTCAACACTATAGCTGCCCTAAGGAGGCTAAATGAGATGACAGGGATAAAAAAAAAAAAAAAACAGACAATAATGTAATAGTCAAAACTATTAGAGCACTTTTAGATAATCGGACATGAAACCAAGTGCATGAAGTGCATAGCATCCTCAGAGGCTAGCCTAGAAGGAAATGACAGTCACCACTACTGTACAAAAACCTGATGCTCAGAGGGGTCATCTGTCCCTAAGACAGCACACATAGTGCAACCCACAATGCTCACTGGATCTCAGTCCCCTAATCCAGAAAAATCACATCAAATATTTTCCCTGAAGCCCTCCCAGAACCATTATCTAGTAGAACTGAGCTACAGAGAAGCCTAAGAAAATATTACTGTCTGGCATTTGCAAAGAGTATTAGAGATCTCAAGAGTGCTTGCACATGCATCAAGCATTAACAAGCCCTAAGGGCTCTGTGCACATGGAAAGTGTCATTAATCTTCACCCCCATGTTCCTAATCCCTCACATGTCTTAGATACTACAAGGTAATAAGTGCATCAACAGCTAATGATAAAATAAAACAAGCTTGACACTAGGGGCAATATGCTGAATGTCTTAGTGTATACTAAGAAGGAAAAAGTACCTACTCTTTATAATAGCATACTTTAAAGGTAAGAAAATATTTGAATATCAAATAATTTGCATAATTCAGTTTTTAGTAAATTAACAGGTCAGAATTTAAATATATGTTACTCTCTTGCCAGATAACAAATCCTTTCATAACAGAATACAAGATACCTTATGATTGTTTACAATTCAATATATGTGTAATTGTCACTGATTATGATAACCTACAGGTACAGAAGGTCAGAAGAGGTACTTAAACTTTGAATAAATTATATCTCTAAAATATCACAAATCATTCATGTCCACACTCATTCACACAGAAAGAATTAACAGGAGTCTCTAGAAATATTCTGGACATGTCAATCATTTCTATTCAGGAAATTCTTAATTGTTCCAACTCTGATAATATTTAAAATTATACATCTGCACATGAAATATTTATAAATAAAACCATACTTTGAGGTGTACTACTTAGAAATGTTTATATTTGAAGAGCCCCTAAAATTCTTTTATAAGGCAACAAAATATAAATTAGCCTTCAAAGCTATACAGACCCTAAATACATATTTTCTGTGTCACATTGTCTGACAGTACATTTCTACTGATAAGTTTTATTTTTAAAAAGATTTATATTTTCAAGAATTTTTTCACTTTCTTTTAAAATTTATTTTATGATCACTAATATATTAAAATGTTAAGGTTTTGAGTAAATTCTTCAGTTCCTCAGAAATCATGTGTGAATCTAGATCAGCTTTAGTGAAGCAAACTTATTTTTTTCTTATGTTATATCAAAATATTTTGTCTAAAATTAAGTTACGGAATATTGGACAGGAGGTTTGGAAGAAACTTCTATTTTATCTCTGTAATAATTATTCCTATTATTCAAAACACTATATTAGAATGATAGGTCTTAATCAATAAACCAAAGCTGACATTTCATTCCAAACTAAATCCCATACTTCCTGCAGATCTCCACAACTGATACCCAATATCTTTTTTTTTTCTGCACTATGACACCATGTCACATTTACTTGGCCCCTGTTTCTAAGCTCCTCTTACCCAAAGGAGTTTCTCTGACTAGCCTTTTCTGAATAGCCTTGCCAGTTCAGAAGCATACAGTCAATTAACTCACAAGACTGTCATCAGCTGCATTTGACTGATGTTTTTCTTGTGAGTATGAGCCTGTGTCTTTTAAAGGCAAGCAACAGAAAGCAAGACCAATTCCAGAAAGTTAAACATTGTCCACAAATGCTTACATGGACAGTTTATGACACACAGTATCTATGTTTGACTAAGGCCATTTCCTTCAGGCTTGGACAGTCTCTAAAGGACATATGTGTGGGCAGAGGAACTTGGCAGGATACAATATATGTCTTAAATTAAAAACAAAGACAGATGTTGGCAGACTCATTCATGATTAATCACAACCAGATGTGCTCCCCACATGTCTGCCTTTTCTTAAATTTTTTTATTAGATATTTTCTTTATTTACATTTCAAATGTGATCCCCTTTCCTGGTTTTCCCTCCAAAAACACCCTATCTCATTCCCTCTCCCTGCTCACAAACCCACCCACTTCCATTTCCCTGTCCTGGCATTCTGGGGCATCGAGCCTTCACAAGACCAAGGGCTTTTCCTCACATTGATGTCCAACAAGGCCTTCCTCTGCTATACATGGGGCTGGATCCATTGGTCCCTCCATGTGTACTCTAGTGATTTAGACCCCGGGAGTTCTGGAGGTTCTGGTTAGTTCTTATTGTTGTTCCTCCCATGGGGCTGCCTTTTTTATCTATACAAGCCAAATGTGTCTCAGCTTTTGGCACAGAAAGACTGTGCCTGTCTTAGGCATCACCTCAAGAAGTGTTGACCTTACCCATCATTGGTACATGAATTTTAACATTCATGCCCTGTCTTAGGTTGATCCACCTCTGTGAGAACCTTACTCACCATTTTTTATCTTTAAGAGCCACAAACATTATCAATCACAGAGCAGAAAGTTGTGCCTTTCTTAGGTTGCCATCTGAAAACAGGGCTCTTACCCACCACTGGCACATGATTAATCTTGTATTCATAGACTGACTTAGGTTGAGAAGGCTTTCAATAAAATCTTACCCATCATTGACTACCAACTTCTGCTAGGAAAGATGTTGGAACTTGAATTTATGTAATGCTGCTTTGATATCTGTAGAAGCTCTGATGATTCCTCTCAAAAGAACAGGTAATAGACATGCCATAAAAAGGACCTTTATGGCCAAGTCCTGCAGTACCCAATAAGAAAAATATAAACAAAGATCAGGAAGGAAAAACAGCCTGTAACTTTTCCAGAATATCATTTTCAATGCAAGCAGTGTCAAAAGACAAAGGTTTTACATTTCTTAAAATTACAACCTCCTTATTCAGGGCTAAAAAAATCTAAAGAAGCATTAGTATCATGCCATATACTTTGAATGCCTTTTTACTCTGGTTCAATTATGACTCTCTTTATATATTTTTGGAGTTATACAAATACATAGACAATTGAGCATGACATTCTAAATGGCTTCTGATTTTCATTCCTTGTATCTCATCTTCCATGATCTGCACAATATCATATAATACCACTCTTTGTTCTAGCCATCTATCCAAATCCTCTTGCATTCAGGGCATAGGCTACATTTTCTGCAAGATGATTAACACAACTGGTTGCTTGTAGCTCTTGTGCTAAAGCTAATGCACTAGTAGTAGCACTGGCTATAAGTGTCATGAGAGCAACAATGCTGGCAATGATCAGCCCAATGATGCATTTGATCTTTGTCATAGCATCATTTAATTCTTCCAATATTTGTAAGCTTTTTTCAGAATATCAGGGTACAAATAAATTTATAGGAATCATAATAAAAGCTTGTCTATGTACTACCACTATAGATTGACCATCATATAGTACAAAAATGCATTGGACAAAAGATAATTAAAACAAGAACCATTGAACTCATTATCAGAGTCAATAACAAAGGTAACATTCCCTATTAGTAAAATATTAAGTAAGGCAATGCAGGATGTTACATTTACCTTAACCCTAGAACCTGTTCAAATTTTTATTCACAGCAAATATAACATCATACAAGGTAACTGCCAATTTCCAAATATATCTCTGAAAATTTCCAGAACCAGCCCTCCAAATGCCCATTGCTTTTTCCTTTTCTCCAATATTGGATTAACTTCCAGACTAGCCCATGATTGAGTCAGAATAACTGGTCACATTAAAGCAATGAGGCGAGTCATTATAACAACTTCTCCATTTGCTTGATTTTTTTCTTTGAAGACAGGTTCCAGAGTCTCCATGTTCTCTGTCCTACAAAGTCTAAAAACCTGAGGCAGGGAAACTTGTCCAGTCTGAGATGTAGGCATTCTCATCTTAATGCTTTGCACTACAGTCTTAGAGATATTCTTCTTCCAAGTCTGAGGGTCCACAGGAACACATCCAGCATTAGTACTATTTCTAGTAAAACAAATAGGTAGACCCTGACCCATAGCAGTGTGATTCTCCAACTTGGAATACATTTTACTCTCAGACCAAGGAAAACCTAACAGCTGAGTATTATTAGAGGTCACAAGTATTTCTGGCCTTGACTGTACAGAAAGATGTAGCAAAGGTGGGACAGGAATATATGCCCAGTACAGCTTCCCCATCGCCATCATCAGGGCATTCCACAAGATGACAGCATCATTCTTTGTTCCAGGATCAGCATGTCTCATCAATTACTCTGGCAGCCAGCACACTCCTTTAGCATCCTGATAAAACACACACACACACACACCACACACACAAATGTGCCCTCTTCCCCTGTGTCTTAGTTAGAGTTTTACTGTTGTGAACAGAAACCATGACAAAGGCAACTCTTTACAAGTATGGCATTTAATTGGAGCTGGATTACAGGTTCAGAGGTTCAGTCCATTATCATCAAGGCAGGAGCATGGCAGAGTCCAGGTAGGCATGGTAAATGAGGAGCTGAGAGTTCTACATCTTCATGGAAGGCCTCTAGAAGAAGACTAGTTTCCAGGCAGCTAGGACAAGGTCTTAAGGTCCACACCCACAGTGTTATACCTACTCCAACAAGACCACACCTCCTGCCACTTCCTGGGCCAAGCATATACAAACCATTATACCCCATTAATTGGGACGATGCCATATGCCATTAAGTAGATCCTTCCATTTTTACCTGGACATAAGTATGCCTAATTGTAGGGTGCCATAGACACTCAGCAGCAGAGAGTCCCTTGGCATCTAAGATCAAAAACTTTTAAATAAAATTTGGGGGTGAAGGAATATACAATTCCCCCTTTTTCATTTTTTTATAACTGAATTTTTAGAGATCCATTGGCTCATTCCATATTTCCTGTACTTGAGGACATATGAAATTATGTATTTAATATAGATTATAACTTATATTTTATAGATTTATCTCATATTTAATTCATATTCTAACATAAATTATATCTAATGCATATACTTCCATTTAAATATAAAATACTTAATGCATAGTATCTATATTTTCTGTATAATAAATGTATATATAAACATAAAAATTATATTTAATGTAATTTATATTTAAATTGTATAATTTATATTTATTGTAGATAATTTATATATACATATGCATATATGAAGATATATGTAGTTATTAAGGACAGGTCATCTTCTGATGACACAGGAATAACATAAGTGTATGTATTTATATAAATTCTAACCTATATCATATATGTTAGTTTATATTTATATTTGTTAGTTAATTTATATTTGGGGCCACCTGCTGGATTAGATCAGAACAGGCAGGTGTACTTATCTGGAATCCATTTGATCTATGACAGGCAGGTCCTAGTCTTAGGACTCTTGTTTCCCTCAAGTTTATGTGAACTTTAGTTTACAAAAGGATGTACATTAGTATTTACCATTGTATTGAAATCCATATTTTAGCAAAAGCAGTTAACATGTGTCTGCTAGACAAGAGGAATAGACTCATGTCTTTGAGACCTAGTTAAAGCTATAGATTTACAGCAATAGATATGCAGATTGAACAGAGATGCTTTTAGCATGATGAGAAGCATCTTTAAGTTTATATTCAGAAGACAACCAATGGGAAATTAAAATCTGAGCTTGTGACTGAATTGTAAACTGACATTGTTCCATTAGCTTCTCAGAATTTCATTGATCAATGTTAAAATTCTGAACTTTGAAATAACAATAGCATGTAGAGGAGAATATGAGACATTTCCCATTTTTTACACCTTTAATCATTTCTGGTATCTCTATGATTTGCATTTATATACCTTAAAACATCTTCTTAGACCCTCCAACATTTATGACTTGTATTTACCAAGTTTAAACATCTTCACTTGTATTACTCCCTTTAAACATCTTTCATCTGAAGTACTTTTTTATTTCTAAATCAACATTATCCATTGTCTAACCTTAATCATTTGTGTGTAGCCATCTCACACATTTTATGTAAACATTTTTTCTTATACCTTAGCCTGCTGGATTGGATCAAAACTCAAAGCATCCCTGGACAGAAGGGAGGACTGATTCTCCAAAACCCACTTCTCTCTCTTAGAGAGAGTCTATCTATCGGGGTCTATCTGTAGGCACTTTACCTAGTCCATGCACACCATGAGAGGTTTAAAGTCTTTCTCCAATTTTCTTCCAGATTGTTAAATGTGTTTTTCCTTCCTCAAAAGCCAAGAACAAGCATTCTCTACAAAAATCTAAAAAACTATATAATTGCTATTGCCCTAGTTTCAACATTTAAAAAAAAAAGTACAGCTGTTTCCATTCCCCCCTTTTTTTTCCTATGTCTTTTGCTTTTTCTGAGCTCCATTACCTACATTATCCTATGACATTTACTCCAGAGAAGTACTCACAGCACCTAAGCTCCCTTTTTTTAAGTTCCCTTTTCTTTTTCTGATCACTCACTTTTTCTGCAGTGTCCTTTGCCTTGAACATGATCGTTGAGCTCCACATTAGGCACCATTCTTCCAGAGCCTGCCACCCAGTCAAGAGTAAAACCATGTCTAGGGGAATGAGGATGATTATGGTAAAGGCAAAAAGAAGATACAAGAGACAGATATGGGAGGGCTGCTGATTAATACCATGCCAGCAGCGAGTGTATTTTCTCAGTGTCTTTTAAGGCAAGCAACAGAAAGCACAACTAAGTCCAGAAAGTTAAACAATCACCACAAATTCTTATTTGGCAAGTTTATGGTATATAGTATCTATGTTTGACTAAAGTCATTTCCTTCAGGCATGGACACTCAAGTACTTCTGTGTAATCAGAGGAACTTGGCAGGATATAACACATGTTTTAACTATAAACAGAGACACGTCTGCAGACTCATTCATGATTAATCACTAATAAGAAGTCAGTCATAGTTGACTCCAGATGTGCTCCCCACAGTGCATGCTTTTCAAGCCCCATCTTTTTTCCCCTGAGACATGGTTTCTCTGTGTATCCCTATCTGTCCTGGAACTTGCTCTGTAAACCAGGCTATCCTTGACCTCAAAGATCCTCCTACCTCTGCCTCCGGAGTGCTGGGATTAAAGACATGTATCACCACCTTTTATTCTTCTTTAAAATTGCTCTGATGAATTCCCTATATGATTCATAAAGTTCTTAATTTTGAGGAAGGCTTAGTGAGCCTGGAAGGATAGGTCCCTCTAACTTTGTCATTCTAAAGTTCAGTCATTCACAGCATGTCTATAAAAATCTTTCTCACAAGTGAGATTTCTGAAGTTCAAGAAGCAACTGACTACCCTCAGACATACAAATAGCTAACCCCAGAGAATACACTCTCTCTATAGACTTACTGACATATGTTTGCAACTCTATGTGCTTTCCAAGGTCCCAGTATGTGCTCTATCACAGAAGAAGATGGCATATCAACATAGCACGGTGGTTTTCAATATTTGTTGTTTTAAAAAACATTGTAAATCTACATTATTCACTACAAAGCATAAGTATTTTGCCCCTTCCTTGTATATCCTAGACTCTACATACTTATTATATATATACATATATATGGAAATAAAATATGCCTTTGTTGGAGCAAAAAGGAGTATGGATTAGCAATATATTATTTTTAAAATTACCAATACAAAAATTAGGCCAGGCATGGTGGTACATACCATTAGTCCCAGGGTACAAAGGCAGGCAAATCTCTGTGAGCTTGAGGCTACCTTAACTACACAACAAATTCCAGATCAGCAAGAGTTGCACAAAAAGACAATGTCTCAAAAAGAAGGGAAAAAAAGAGAAATTTTAGGTGGGTCATTGCAGCTCGCCTTCTTTGTCCCAGCACTCAGAATACAGAGGTATGCAGATCTAGAAGGAAAGCTCCAAGACAGCCAGGGTTATACAGATATTCTGTCTCAAAAAAAAAAAAGCTTTTCTTCTTCTCTTGAATATTCATTCCTGAGTCCTCAAAGATTCTGGTTTTATTTCATGGGTCCTGAAATTACAAGTTTCTAAAACCTCACCTATATGTTTAATAATTGCTTTAGTCATTCACCAAAGAAAAATGACTGCAATGGCAAAAGCCTGGAAATGTCTGCAGTATGTAGAAAGATTTTAAGGATATATTAAAGAATGTGAACTAAGCTAACTGTGCCTTTACAATGGACAGTGTTTGTTTAGTGCCTCTGATTCAAATTTTGCTCCATTAATATATGGACAGTAACAATGTTAAGGCACCTTAGGGTCTGACTTCTAAGAGACTGTTCCAGAATCAATGTTGTTTCCACTCACTCTCCATCACAGGCAGTCTTTCTTTATAATCAATTCTTCTTTGGGGATAATTCTTAAAAGCCATGACTTCATTTCTCAGGTTAAATTTATGTCAGCACCATACCGAGAATTTAAAAAGTTTAAAAAAGAAAGAAAGAAAGGAAAAACCAGTCTTTGAGTTCTATGTTCAATTTACTAAAAACTGTCTAGAGTACCAAAGTATTTCTAAAGTCAAATCTTTGGTGTGACAGTTGCATAATAATGCATACAGGCTGAAGGGCTTTCTTAGAAAAGCATCCTGTAGCTACTTTAACAAGAGGACTTGGTGTCATTTATAATTCATGCAAGTAGATTGAAGCTTTCTGCTGCCATCCAAGAAAGATGGTTTGCAAAGCTACAGAGCACAATAATCCAATATTCCTTCTGGAGAGTTCCATATATCTAAGACAGATTTTACACCAGAGATCATTTCCATGCCAATGTCCCCAAGAACATAATGTGGTATTTTCAGAAAACACAGATTTATGCTGTGGGTTATTTCTGCAGGCATGGAGAATGCCACTAGATCATCCAGTTGAAGGTGGATTTCTAGCCAGCTTTCACCAACAGTGTAGCTGCTGTTCTTTGTGCTTTGGGAACCGCTTTATGCAGTGCGGGATATATCTTTCAGTTAGCACATCTTACAGTTGAATAAGCAGAATGTAATCTTGGTAGAAGTCAAACTGACCTTGATAATAATTAAATCATTTATTCTGTGGCATATGACTTAAAAATAAGATCAACTTCTATCAAAAGAAGCTGGCTTCTGAAAGTGAGCTAATGGCTTAATAAAAGGAGGAAATGGGAAGGTGTAACCCACCACAAAAAAAGGTACTTATTTTGACACCACAAGGCACTGGAAGATCACATGGTCAAAAAGATATAAAGCAAGCCAACAAGATGGCTCAGCATCAAAGGCACTTAGCACCAACCCTGGTGACCAGTATTTGATCCTTGGAAACCACATGATAGAAGGGGAGAAAAACTTTCACACATTGTCTTCCCTCTTCAGATTTAGTAGATTTATTTATATACTATAGCCCATAATAAGAATCCAATATAGGAAATTCTTTATCCACAGTAATTTTGTAATAGCTACCTCCACTTCAGCATTTCTCTCTGAATTCTAACAAATGACATCAGTTTACTGCTGTTTCTCAGGTTAAACTACAACCAGCTGTGATGTACAACTTCTCAAGGGGATGTCAACCTCTGAATGAAGGAGACACACATTCTGAGCTGTACAGACCTGTAACCTGGTGCTATGGTGCTTCAAAGTATATATACAAAAACAATTGATACAATCAGTGGAGCAGCTGGGACACAAGTCTTTATGCCGCCATTTGCACCAGGGAGTCAGACAGCTCCCCAGCCTCCTGTGCACAGCCTGCCAGAAGAGAGTGGTCTCCCAGCAGTGCTTTTACTTCTGAGTGCAGAGGTGAAGTCTCCACCTTCTCTCTGGAGGGGAACAGCTGGGAGCACACAGGGCAGACAAGCAGTGGAGCAGCTGGGAAAGAGGTCTTCAGGCTGCCATTTGCACCAGGGAGCCAGGGAGCTCCTCAGCTTTCTGTGCACAGACCCTGCCAGAAGAGAGTTGGTCTCCCAGGAGTATGGACACAGGCTTACAGGCCCATAGGAGGGACAAGCTCCAGCCAGAGACAGCAAGACCAACTAGCACCAGAGATAACCAGATGATGAAAGGGAAGCACAAGAACCCTACCAACAGAAACCAAGGCTACTTGGCAACATCAGAACCCAGTTCCCCTACCACAGCAAGTCACGCGGATACCCCAACATACTAAAAGAGCAAGAGTTGGATTTAAAATTCATATCTTATGATACTGATAGAGGGCTTCAAGAAGGACTTAAATAACTCCTTTAAATAAATACAGGAGAACATGGATCAACAGGTAAAAGCCCTTAAAGAGGAAACACAAAAATTCCTTAAAGAATTACAGGAAAACACAATCAAGTGAAGGAACTGAACAAAACCATCCAGGGCCTAAAGGTAGAAGTAGAAACAATAAAGAAATCACAAAGTGAGACATTGCTGGAAATAGAAAACTTTGGAAAGAATTCAGGAGTAATAGATACAAGCATAAACAACAGAATACAAGAGATAGAAGAAAGAACCTCAGGTGCTGAAAATACCATAGGAAACATTGACTCAACAGTCAAAGAAAATGCAAAATACATAAAGCTTGTAACCCAAAATATCCAGGAAATCCAGGACACAATGAGAAAACCAAACCTAAGGATTATAGGTATAGACGATAGTGAAGATTTACAACTTCAGTAAATATCTTCAACAAAATTATAGAAGAAAACTTCCCTAACCTAAAGAGAGAGATACCCATGAACATACAAGAACCCTACAGAACTCCAAACAGACTGGACCAGAAAAGATATTTCTCCTGTCATATAACAATCAAAACACCAAATGCACTAAAAAAGAAATAATATTAAAAGCAGTAAGGGGAAGAGGGCAAGTAACTTATAAAGGCAGACCTATCAGAGTCATACCAGACTTCTTACCAAGATGATAAAAGCTAGAAGATCCTGGCAGATGTCATGCAGACCCTAAGAGAACACAAATGACAGCCAAGACTACTATACCCAACAAAACTCTCAATCACCATAGATGGAGAAACCAAGATACATGATAAAACCAAATTTACACAATATCTTTCCACAAATCCAGCCCTACAAAGGATAATAGATGGAAAATATCAATACAAGGAGTGAAACTACACCCTAGAAAAAGCAAGAAAGCAAGACTTTCCCAGTCTGTTGGTTGATGTTTGGTCCTTTTGACAGTGTCCTTTGCCTTACAGAAACTTTGTAGTTTTATGAGGTCCCATTTGTCAATTCTTGATCTTAGAGCATAAGCTATTGGTGTTCAATTCAGGAGCTTTTCCCCTGTGCCCATGTCCTCCAGGGTCTTCCCCAGTTTCTTTTCGATTAGTTTCAGTGTGTCAGGTTTTATGTGGAGATCCTGGATCCATTTGGAGTTGAGCTTGGTACAAGGAGATCAGAATGGATCGATGCGCATTCTTCTGCATGCTGACCTCCAATTGAACCAGCACCATTTGTTGAAAAGACTATCTTTTTTCCACTGGATGCTTTCGGCATCTTTGTCAAAGACCAAGTGACCATAGGTGTGTGGGTTCATTTCTGGGTCTTCAATCCTTTTCCATTGATCCGCTTGCCTGATATTGTACCAATACCATGCAGTTTTTATCACTATTGCTCTGTAGTAGAGTTTAAAGTCTGGGATACTGAATCCCCCTGAAGTTCTTTTACTGTTGAGAATAGTTTTAGCTATCCTGGTTTTTTTTTGTTATTCCAGATGAATTTGAGAACTGCTCTTTCTAGCTCTATGAAGAACTGGGTTGGAATTTTTATGGGGATCCAACAGAGGACTAATATCTAATATATACAAAGAACTCAAGAAAGTAGAACCCAAAGACCCAAGTAACCCCATTAAAAAGTGGGGTATGTAGCTAAACAAAGAATTTTCACATGAAGAACTTCGGAGAGCTGAGAAACACCTTAAGAAATGTTCAACATCATTAATCATTAGGGAAATGCAAATCAAAACAACCCTGAGATTTCACCTCACACCAGTCAGAATGGCTAAGGTCAAAAACTCAGGAGACAGCAGGTGTTGGAGAGGATGTGGAGAAAGAGGAACACTCCTTCACTGCTGGTGGGATTGCAAGATGGTGCAACCACTTTGGAAATCAGTCTGGCAGTTCCTCAGAAAACTGGGCATGTCACTTCCTGAGGACCCTGTTATACCACTCCTGGGCATATATCCAGAGGATTCTTCAGCATGCAATAAGGACACATGCTCCACTATGTTCATAGCAGCCCTATTTGTAGTAGCAAGAAGCTGGAAAGAACCTAGGTGTCCTTCAACGGAGGAATGGATACAAAAAATGTGGTATATTTACACAATGGAGTATTATTCAGCCATTAGAAACAATGAATTCATGAAATTCTTAGACAAACGGATGGAGCTGGAGAACATCATACTAAGTGAGGTAATCCAGTCTCAAAAGATCAATCATGGTATGCACTCACTGATAAGTGGATTATTAGCCTAGAAACTTTGAATACCCAGGACATAATCCACAAATTAAATGATGTCCAAAAAGAATGGAGGAGTGGCCCCTGGTTCTGGAAAGACTCCGTGCAAGAGAATAGGGGAATTCCAGAACAGGGAAGTGGGAAGGGGTGGATGGAAGAACAGGGGGACGGAAGAGGGCTTATGGGACTTGCAGGGAGTGGGGACCCAGAAAAAGGGAAATCATTTGAAATGTAAATAAAAAATATATCAATAAAAAATAAATAAATAAATAAATAATTTATTTGTTGAAAACAAAAAAGAAAGAAAGAAAGAAAGAAAGAAAGAAAGAAAAAGCAAGAAAGTAATCTTCCAACAAACCCCAAAAGAAGATATCCACACAAGCATTCCAACACATGAATCCATAGGGACCAAACCTATTCAAACCACCAGAGCAACTATTATGATTAATGAACACGGAATAGTCTATTGTTAACTAAATCCCATACTTTTTTCTTATTTTCTTATTTTTTACCTAAAATCCAACTCAGTCACTAGAGTATAAGTAGCTACTATATCTCTCTGGGTTCCTCTTAACTGGGAAATTTTTAGTGGCCATATTTGCCTTGAGTAATACTGCTTAGGTCCTAGGTGATTGCCTCTTATTTTGTTTTGCTTAAGATAATTTTTATGGTTAGAATGGACTTCTGGAGCTTTTATACATTTTTAACTTAAATATAATTGTATCACTTCTTTCCTTTCATCACTCTAGCCCCTCCAATATCCTCTACCTCCAAACCCTCCTATGCCCCAACACTGAAATGGGGTCTCTTTTTTATTATTACTGCTATACACATACATACATACATACATACATACATACATACATACATACATACATACACACATACATAGAGAGAGAGAAATGTTTTTAATAAAAAGCAAATCTCGAATCTTATCTCAAATCTATGATTGAGTTTTTCATGAAAACTTTCATCTTTGTCTAAATTAGTGTTTGTTGGGTTTCTCTACATTGAAAGTACTTTCCCCACTTCCTTTAACTTTGAAAGAAGTCCTTATGCCTATCTCCCACCTAAAGAGCAGACAGTTATGGTCATCTTAAATCTTGAAAGATGGCTCAGGAGTTGAGAGCACTTACCCCACAATCCTGAGGACTGGAGTTCAGATTCCAGCATGCACATAGCAAGCCAAGCATCTGGAGCTCTCTAAGGACAGAGGTTGGAGGATGACTGGGAATTGCAGGTTCCCAGTCTATCCAAGGAGGAGAAATGGCTGACTCAGAGACCCCAGCCACAATGGGATGGGTGGGAGCTGACAGAAAAGGCATCTTGGAAACCTCTTCTGGCCTGCATATATGGAAAGACTCTAAAGTACATATATATGCACACAGACACAGACACAAATAAACATACACACACACACACACACACACAATATGTTCATCAACTTGTGGGCAGAATAACAGCATAAAATACATAAAATTTTTCTACCCAGGATTTTTGTCTGTTTTCACCAGTTTATTCATTTAATAAAGTATTTCCCAGTGTAGTTTTGTGGACATTTATATTCTACTTTAGATCAAGTCCAAGGTCACACTTTGGGAGAGAGGCTATTAAGTATTGACAATTAGAAGTTTTCATTTAATGCCAATGTTCTTTTGATACAACCTTATCAAAGTGAGAATATTTTTGTTTTTTATGTATGTGGGATTAGTGAGAACTTCTGTACGTTTTTGCATTGTAAAGTGCTCTAAGTTCATCTAACCCCCTAAACCATCTGTTTCTTCAACAAGTCTTTTTATACCTTGAGCCAATAAATTGGAAACTAATATTTTTTTCTTTTTTCCTTTTTTTTATTCGATATAATTTTTTATTTACATTTCAAATGATTTCCCCTTTTCTAGCCCCCCACTCCCTGAAAGTCCCATAAGCCCCTTTCTCTTCCCCTGTCCTCCCACCCACCCCTTCCCACTTCCCCGTTCTGGTTTTGCTGAATACTGCTTCACTGAGTCTTTCCAGAACCAGGGGCCACTCCTCCTTTCTTCTTGTACCTCATTTGATGTGTGGATTATGTTTTGGGTATTCCAGTTTTCTAGGTTAATATCCACTTATTAGTGAGTGCATACCATGATTCACCTTTTGAGTCTGGGTTACCTCACTTAGTATGATGTTCTCTAGCTCCATCCATTTGCCTAAGAATTTCATGAATTCATTGTTTCTAATGGCTGAATAGTACTCCATTGTGTAGATATACCACATTTTTTGCATCCACTCTTCTGTTGAGGGATACCTGGGTTCTTTCCAGCATCTGGCAATTATAAATAGGGCTGCTATGAACATAGAAGAGCATGTATCCTTATTACATGGTGGGGAATCCTCTGGGTATATGCCCAGGAGTGGTATAGCAGGATCTTCTGGAAGTGAGGTGCCCAGTTAATTGGAAACAAATATTAAAGACACGTTCATAGTAGTGGGTTCTTTAGGGATATTTCTATTGATGTGTTTGCTCATAGGATATTGATGATGTTTTTTCTGGTCACCACCAGGTGTAAATTTTTGACAAACCAATTGAGAAATGAGGATAAGTGTGCCTATCTCCTACAATTGCGGTGTGTTTGGGAGTCCTAGCAGAGCATATAGGCTGAATGGGAGGCAAACACTTCTTTAAGGAGACTATTACAAATACCCTAAAAATACAGCAAATAATAACTTTCTTTTCTGAAGTCTATCTTAATTCTTTAATGGTTTTGTTTCTGTTTTGACATGTTTTTAATGCTATCAAAGTAAACATAGAAGTGAGAAACTGATTCTAGAACTAAC